>NW_008824053.1:9747670-9749915 GCF_000699105.1 Pygoscelis adeliae | reverse complement strand
TCTGGGCCCGGCCATCCAGCCAGTTTTTGACCCAGCGCAGAGTCCACCTGTCTAAGCCGTGAGCCGCCAGCTTCTCCAGGAGAATGCTGTGGGAGATGGTGTCAAAGGCCTTACTGAAGTCCAGGTAGACCACATCCACAGCCTTTCCCTCATCTACTAGGCGGGTCGCACTAGAGCTAGTTCAAAGTAAATCCCTGGCACAGGATTAGTGTGGATGTTGGGTACTTGGCCCTGACGGTTTTGGTCAGCAGGCGTGCTTCTATGGTTCCTTGACTGCTTACCAAGGTGCACCCACTATCCTGCCCTGTTAATGTTTACTAGGAATGTGGGCTCATGAATGTAGCATATAAATTAATGCCTAATGAGTTTTGTACACCTGGGTGTTTTATCATGGAAATTAACTATATTTTTTTTCTCTTTGGAGGGAGATAGGTTTGTCTGAATCTAAAGGTTACAAACAATGGTCCCCAATGCTTTTCTGTTGTGTTTCTCTAGCCATTGCATGTCTGAACTTTTTATGGAGGCAGAGAGAATGAAAACAAGATTCACTATAATATTGAAATTTTTAATTACTAAATATGCTTTATATTGACTTGTTTTTTCCTGTCTTCTTTTGGGATGAATAGTTAAATATGTTATTATTAATGTTTCTTTTTGGAGCATGAGCTGCATTCATTAACTACTTAAAAGAAATAAGGTGTTTGAATTTCAGATGAGCTCTAATTGGAGAAAAATACTGCACCACAATACTTGGCAATATCTAAGAATACAAGTTTCTGCTTACTAAAAAGATTGTTTTATTAAGTATTCCCAAATCTTTTTCTTTGTCCTTTTAATAAGGAAATAAGTTTACAGAATGGTGAACAGCAGGGAGGAAAACTTTTAGTTTAGTGGAAAAAGCTCTTAGTGACAGAGTTATGGTTACAAGTTGTGCTTGTAACACAGATGATCTAACAATGATTTGTCTAATCCTTTCACTTGACAACTCTTCCAGAAAAGGCACCAGTTTGTACTTCATACATATGAACTCTCTCTGGCTTGAAATGGGAAAGCAAGCATGGTAAATCCATTGCAAGTCATATTCTCCAGGCATTCATAATACTGAAATCTCTATCAAAACCCTTCACACATCCTTGCCAAACATCCTTATTTTCACAATGCAGATTTTGTTTCCAATGAGTATTTTTACAGATAATTTTAATTGCTGAGCTTAAGTTTTGAAACCAGTAAGCCTTTTTTGAAGTATCTCTAGGTAAGCTAAATTTTTAATTATCAGATACAGAAACTGATCAACAGAATGACATAAATTTTAGCTCTGTTGGTAAGAATACCTGAAATGCCCAATTGATGTTTGTCATTAGCATGAACAAACTTGTTCATGAACAAATTCTAATTGTAAGACTACAAAAGCAGAGGTTGATCTTGTCCTTTCTACATTAACAAAACAAAATAGCATGTTGTTCATGGTTGATATGTTTTCATTATCTATAAAGTGAACCAGGAAAGAAAGGGACCAACTATGATCAAAACAAATGTTATAAAGTTACAAGTATGACCTCTTTCCAGTACCAGAAGCATTGTGAATCGAGGTGAAGCTCTAGATAAACACGATACCAGTACAAATGCTTTCTCATTTGGTAAAGAATAAGGTAATACTTACCTTTCACTATCACAGGTAAGTACTACCTGACTAACCTAGTGGCCCTCTATGATGGAGTGACTACATCAGTGGACACGGGAAGGGCTACAGATGTCGTCTATCTGGACCCCTGTAAGGCCTTTGGCACGGTCCCCCACAACATCCTTCTCTCTAAACTGGAGAGGTATGGATTTGATGGGTGGGCTGTCCGGTGGGTGAGGAATGGGTTAGATGGTCTCATCCAGAGGGTAGTGGTCAACGGCTCAATGTCCAGATGGAGATTGGTGACGAGTGGTGTCCCGCAGGGGTCCGTATTGGGACCAGTACTGTTTAATATCTTCATCGATGACATAGACAGTGGGATCGAGGGCACCCTCAGCAAGTTTGCAGATGACACCAAGCTGAGTGGTGTGGTTGACACACCAGAGGGACGGGATGCCATCCAGAGGGCCCTGGACAAGCTTGAGAAGTGGGCCCATGTGAACCTCATGAGGTTCAACAAGGCCAAGTGCAGGGTCCTGCACCTGGGTCGGGGCAACCCCCAGTATCAATGCAGGCTGGGGGATGAAGGGATTGAGAGCAGCCCTGCTGAGAAGGACTTGGGGG
>NW_008824053.1:9745686-9747253 GCF_000699105.1 Pygoscelis adeliae | reverse complement strand
TAGGTATAAGGAAGAAATTTTTTACGCTGAGGGTGGTGAAGCACTGGCCCAGGTTGCCCAGAGAGGTGGTGGATGCCCCATCCCTGGAAACATGCCAGGTCAGGTTGGACGGGGCTCTGAGCAACCTGATCTAGTTGAATATGTCCCTGCCCCACGGCAGGGGGGCTGGACTAGATGACCTTTAGAGGTCCCTTCCAACCCAAACTATTCTATGATTCTATGAATATAACTTTAATGTTACTTACCTGTTCAAATATAATGAACTGTGTACTATCTATTGAATGTGCAACTTTCTTTGCAAGGTTCTTGGCTGGAGTGAATTGCTACTAAGGAAAGATTCATGAAACTCATCTTGGATTGATGGTTTGGTCCATAAGGTCCAAGGCAGCTAAAGCATTGCCTGAGAGGGAAACAACTCTTCTGTTGAGTTGTGCTAATGGTCAAACTATTGAGCTAGAAAGTTTACCAGAAGACTCTCTCAAGAATTGATCTTGGGACTGATCTCTTTTTTTTTAAAGAAAAAAAAAAAAAGACTTTGGCACAAAGAATAGGCTTAGGTTAATGAGATTGCTGATGACAGAATCTGGGAAAGATGACATGACTAAAAAGAATAGTGGAATATTATCCAAGAAGATGGCCTTTAAAACTTGACTAATAGCATTTTAATAGTTTAAAATGAAAGGTCATAACTTCAGGGACTAATAACTGAGGGAAGTTCTTTATTTTAGATGATAGATGAAAAATACCTTGATGCATTAGTCATTCATAGAATGACTGTAAGCCACCAGAGGGCTGCATCTGGGGAAAAAATGACTGTGGTGTGCATCACAGGGAGGAAATCCAGGAGAAGCTGGGAGGTAATCCAGGGCAATGGTGAGATTTTTATCCGCAACAATGTGCCCAGTGCAGTCTTCCTCTGTTTAAAGATTGGACAGATTTAGAAAAAAAGGCCTAATAAGATGATCATGAGAATCTTTAAAGGTCAAACTGAAGAACCTGCATTCTTTGGCACAGTAAAAACAACAACAAAAGTGTGTTAGGGTGGCAAAAATCTTGGAAGAGGGAAGAGTTCTTCAAGCTAACCAACTGCATTGTCAAAAATACATGTGCATATTATGTGGCCATGAACTGCCTTCAGTCTGGAAACAGGAGGATTTCTAACCACAAATGGAACGGCGCAATGGAAGAGTATGGGGACAAAAACCAGGCTGGTTTTAAGGCAGAACTTCAACCTTTATGAAGAGAGGTTATATGATATAGTTGCTGGACTACCAGCAAACAAGATGTGATCGCCCAGTAGGTTCCTTCCAGTCCCAAGAATTGCTTTGGCTGTGTTGAATTACCAGGTGTTTCAAACTTTCCCAGGCTCATTTAAACGTGGACAGATTTGGAAAAGGCTGATAGGATTATAAAGAGTGAAGGAACTTGCCTTTTGGCTGAAGTACAATGCCAAAGTCCACTTGAGGTCTCTCAGCAGGGTAGGTGATTTTGGGCTTTGCTGCTCCAAAGATGTGAAGGGAAATGGCTAAGCCAAGGCTTTCCTACTGTGTGCCAAAAGAAGGGGAGC
>NW_008824053.1:9734207-9745673 GCF_000699105.1 Pygoscelis adeliae | reverse complement strand
AAAGAGATGCCTCTGAGAGTTAAACTTGCTACTCCTGCTGGGGCTTGGCATGATCACTTCCACCAAGAGCTACTAGTCCTGTTGACTTTTCCTTTGGTGGTAGCAGCTGGATCCTGATTTTTGCATATATTTGGTGCACCACAGTAATTTCCCTGTCCTAGGCCTATGCTTAAAGCCAGCAGTACAACTTTTGAATGTGGAGGAGGAGTCTGCCAAGGTTTCATCCCGCTTCCAGGAACCGCTGAGAGAAGTTCTGGTCTTCAGCAATATTCAGGTGTAGGCACTGAATTGCCCAGGACATATGAGGGGGAAGAGCTAAGTTCTGCTTAGCTTCTAGCTATGGTTGAATGAAGAAAGGGTGCAGACAACGTAGTGTCCATTGGTCATGCTGCAGAGTGTTGCTTGGGACACTATTTTCTCCGTTCTCCAGATTTCTAGTCCTAGGAAATACAAAAATGTCTGAGATTTGTGCCCTGCTAAACTCACTACAATATACTCTTCCCTTGTATTTCTGGCCTTTCAAATTTGTGGTTAGTCTCCTGAATGATCAGGGGAAAAGGAATTAGTAAATAGCTTTGGCTGTAATCTGTATTAAGCTCTGTGTTGAACATCGATTATTTTTATGGCTATAATAAAATGAATAGCAGTGTAACAGCTGCCTTGGGTTTTCAATTAAATGCATTAATACACATGCAAGAAAACAGCCTGTCTCAATAGTATTTATAGGGAAGAGAATATTTTTCAAGATTTGTTGCAAATCATTATTATGACTTATTTATCTGGCATTTGGAAATGTGACAGTGGAATTGCAGGCATGCTACTTTATTACTTGCAGGTGGAATGTGTGATAATCAGCCTGATCATTTTGCAATATTTCTTAATGATGACAATTTTTGTTACATAAAAATATGGCTTTATAAGCTTGATGAACAAGACTGTAGTCACTGCTGGTTTCAGTAAGAAGGTGGTTAATGTTCACAGAAGGGTCTGAATGCATATTTACAGCTTTGCTGCATTATTTTTAAGAGAAATGTTGATGGCATGAGTGAAGTGTGTACATTCCTGGTTTATTTCAATGGCTTGAGAGTGGGGGTAGTTGCTTTGCTCATTGTTTCCAAACTGCTTTCTCCAACATGCTTCATTTTTTTCATCTTTGCTCCATGTCAGAATCATGCCTTTGACAGTTTCATTTGCTTACAGCTTTCATTCTTCTCCTTTGTGCCTCTAAGCTTGCCAAACAACACTGAACAATAAGGGAGTCGCTTTGTCCACCCAGCTTAGCTTTTGTCAGGCTTTGCACTACAGCCCATTTTTCTATTCTTTCCAGCCGTATCTTGTATTTGAGGCCTCACTGTTCCTGCCAATGAGTCTGAAAGAATGGTCTTATCACACTACTTTTACAGATCTGTTATTCCTTGTATGTGAACGATAGACTGCCTAGTATCTATTATGATTCCACCATAAGAAACACAACTGCAAAAGTCATCTCGATATCAGAGCATGGAAGTTGGCTGATTAAAAATATAATAATTACGGTCCTGCCACATTATCTGCTTCAGCTCTAAGGCAAGTAGCAGTTTAGGAGGTGTTTTATTATCACTCCCCTATCCAGAGTAAGTAATAGGGCCTAATAGTTAGCAAAAAAGCCAGCTAGGATTAGCATGAGACAGGTAGTGTTATGTATGTAATTCAGCCATTTTACTCTTAGCACTAAACTCCTTTTATTGAATTGGTTTACTGCAGAAAGAATTGAATCTTCTATTACTGAGAGCACTTGAATAAATGAATGAATAAAATAATGAATAACCTTGAACCATTTGGACTGTGAACTTGGTAGCGGGATTGCAATCTTCTTTCTTCCCAGTGCCACTCCATCTCCCATGATCTCACATCCAGGATCCCTTGGCTTTCCTGTTTACCAAACTGGTGTTTGCTAGTTTACATAGAAACAGAGGTGGGTAACAGAAATTTGTTTATTATAATTAATTAGGATTTCATACTGTTTCTTTATGCATCTTCTGAAATTGATATCTTCTTAAATCTCATCATGTAGAAAAAATTGCCAAAAAATTAAGCTAGACTGGAGTGCTGAATTGTTGCAAGACATCCTCATCTGTCATAGTTCTCAAAATATTACCCTCAAAAATCATCACAGAAAGTACTTTAGAATCCATGGCAACTGGCTCAAAAGCATTAAAAAACAAACTGAAATTATTTATACCTGATACTGTCACCGTGCAGATAGAAAACAGGTCCTGTGATATATTTCAGTGGACAGACAATGCAGATTTTATGAATTTGAGAAGTTTATTTTCTACAGCCCATCACCACAAATTATTTATAAGGGGGTGGTGATTGATGACAGGGTTAAGTAAGCAGAAAAAAATATTTCTATTCAAACACTTCAATTTATGGAACAGGAATGTATTTACTTTATCTGGCAAAAGAATTCTTCTTTATTGTTTGTAGTATAGTAAACCTGGATTTTCATATCAGGTTTCCACTGTCTGAGGAAGTACATAAATCTACTCTCAAGCATCTGTCCTGAAAAGCATATAATCTAAGCCAAGACTAGCTATGTATAGACAAAAGTATAATGCAAAATAACTAGGGACCTGAAAACTAGAGATTAACGGTAGATTTTTACCAAATGCCTCAGGGAATGAGGATTTTCAACATTTTGCCCGTGTCTCACAGAACGTGGTGGACGGAGCGAGCTGCACAATTCAGATCTGCCTTCACCCTGAGTAGTTTTTCCCCTAGACTCTGTTTTCCCTCAGTTCTGTATGATCAACTCTTAGTCAGTATGATTTACAAGAAAAAAAGCATTATATTTGCTTACAAACATATGGGAACAAAGAAATGAGCTTTTTTTCTTGCAGGTAAGAAAATTTCTCCTGGAAAATGTGGAATGACACTTCCTTCTCTGTCAAGATTAAAACAACCTTTTCAGCAGTTTCTGCTTCGTGCCTCTTCCCTCAGATTACTTCCAGCCAGCTTCTTGTAATTACCTCCTCATTATGTTCATGTGGGATGGGAGTTTAAAAGATGGCATCACTCAGCCACGTATTGTGATATGTATGAGTAATCAGTAGTTAACAATGCAACAATTAATTCCTCTGTGGCATTTTATTTGTCACTTAAAAATATTCCTTTGACTCACGGAGTAACTCATACCCTGCAGGAAAAAATCTCAGCTCATTAGAGCTGATCTGCAGTTATCACTTGGCTAGTATCTCCACTGATGTCGCTGGGCCTCATTTTTTAAACCTTGATCTGGTATCTCACCTTTTTTTTTTTATTTTTTAATGTCCTTTTTTTCACAGTGGAATATCTGTCTTGCTTCCAGGCAGAGCAAAGGAATAAAACAACATCATTAAAAGCAAATTAAAAAAAAAAAAAGTAGGGCTTTCTTTTTTCAACAAGGCTGTATGACAAAGTACAAAAATGGCTAAAATAAGGTATGCCACTGTATCAATGTTTCCTCTGAGCTTTAGTCTCAGTGCAAGAGGCATCAGTGTCTTCCACAATGTCCCGATTTGCACTTACTTGCTTTTCCTAGAGGTCAGTCCTGCTTCTAGTTTCTCTGTGGATTTACTTATTTCTTTAAGAGTTCATGCTCACAAGGGTAAAACTTTTTTACCTCTTTGCCTGAATCTATTTTAAATATAGCTGGTGAAACTGAAAAGCCAATGACATCTGTTTTTCTGAAAGAAAAAAAAAATCTTGAGTCTTCTACACTGGGTTGATCTGCACAATGCGGGAAAGGCTGCGGTACTCCCTGTCTTCTTTGTGTCAGTCTTTTCTGGTGCAGTCTGCTCTCTGGCAGTGCCTCGTGGTGGTAGAGGAACAGGATTTTTCAACTTGAGTTCAAAAAAGCATTTTCTGGTGTGGTAGGGAATGCTTTCTCATCCACCTCTCTTATCATTGAATGAATGCAGTATCAATCAAATATTTTACATGCTCTATACAAATGCATCATTTAACACTGGGATATGTAAATTCATACCCCATACAATTTGCCCTCTGAAATGTTTTCTCTATGAAATCTTAAAGTCCTTTTCTATAATAAATCTTGCTGTACACTATCATTATTCTACACATCGTGCAGCTGAGGCAGTGATGGAGTAAATGGCCTACTGACAATTTCACAGGGGCAATCAGAGTGAATCAGAGGCAAAGCCGCTTTTACTCTATGCAGGTAAAACATGATTTTTTACTGCCAAATTATTAATATATTGCTAGAAATAGGAAAACAAAATGAGTTATAAATGGATTATAAATGTGAAGGCAGCAGAATATTTAAAATGCATGCAGATAACTACTGTGCACTGTAAGTGAAATTCCCCATATTCTTAAGTGGCAATGCCTATTTAGAAAGATATCTGGAACGTGTTTACGTGCTGCAGTACACCCTACCTGAAATGATAATGGTTGATATGGTTAAGGGTAAGCTAGATTTATTCTTTTGATAAATCTGGTCTGATAGACTTTTTTTGGTTTTTAAGCTGAAAAATCTGATTTGTCAAAACCAAAACTTTTTCTAAAACCATTTGATTCAGTTCGATAGCTGAAGATACTCTGTTTATACAGGGAGTTATGCACTCCTTCAGCCAGAGAATAGCCAATCACTTCATTGCAAGGTGCACAGTCAAGCGGATGAAATAAATATTTTATTACTTGCAAAAAGCAGAATAGCTCAATCTACCTGGAAGGCCTCATGACTTAAGATGTGCACTTAACCAAAGTGGAAAAATGATGTTCTGTTCCCTAATCATGATCATGGAAAAGAGGGTCTGGAGGCAGGTTGGTCACATCCCTGGCAAATACCCCAAAGCAAGTTGGTAGAATACGCGATTGTCTCCCTTATAAGATCTTGGGGTTGTTTCAATTTAGAGTAGAAATACTATTAAAATTTTGATTTTCTTTCTCTTTTTTTGGACACAGTTTCATACCCAGCTCTTGTTATAAAGCCATGTAAGCAGACTATGTGGGCAAAAGCCCAGGAGTGTATCAGGATATCTTCCGAGAAACAGCTTTGGGAACATGCTGCAGCCAGAGGCTGGGACACAAACCATTGACAAAGAGAAAGGAAAATAGGAGAAAGATTAGAAAGATATGAAGCATCAGAAGCACAAAGGACAATCAGAAAAATATGGTCTGGAAAAAGGATGATCTGGCAAATGTGTGAAAATGAGCCACATACAAATTTAATAACAGGGATGGATAAGTTGAACAACTGCCGTACGGAGTAATCTGTATTAGTCTCTGCGAGAGAAATGTTTGTAAAAAGGTGTGGTTTATATTAGAGCAGAGAGCTTGCCAAAACGTAAAGAAAAAAGAAATGGAAAAAAAGTCCATTTTTCCCATTTGGTTCGTTGAATGTGCCAACTTAACAGAAATACTACCAAGGATCCAGTCAGAGCAATAAAATGACTTTCAGTCATTTCTGAAAGTTGAGCAATTCTAGGCTCTTGCATAACACCTTAATACTGATCTGGTAATTCCCGTGTCCATCTCATAATTTCCGTCTAGGTTCTTAACATATCTCTGAAATGTGTGGATAGTGATATAAAGGGCTTCAGGAGGTGAAGGATCTACTATGTTGCCAGGTAAGGCGCTTTAATGGGTCAATTCTCTTCAGTTAAAAAAACCCCTCAGACAACAGCAGTGCCATTTTTTGACCTAACCCTAAGCTTCCTCGTGGCTCCTTCTGTTATGAGAAATGTCTTCTCCAGCTTGATCTTCCTACATAAGCTGGTGTAAGTCATGGTTTAAAGGTAATAGTGCTTCTATTCTGGTGCCTTACGTTTATGTATACCTGTTCCTGTATCCCAGAAGTATAACTACAACTGCTTCCAACAGAACGTGTGAGTTGAACGTTTCTAACTACATCTGTGATGGTTATACTATGCCTTTGTTCTTGGCCTTGTTTAAATAAAATAAGATCAGATGTACAACTCAAAACAATACAAATCTAAATAAAAAATCAGAAGGAAAACAGCCAAGTGATTTTGAGAGGAAGCTCTTGATTCAGGTGTGGCTGCTAAACAGCAGTTTACCTTGAATAAGTTCAGATCCTCTTTGTTCATAGTCATTAATCAATACATTCCTCTGGCAAAATGAGGTTTATGTCTCTGAAGAGAGGAGTAAATGGATCTCATCTTCTTTTGTGCTGGCTGTGAAGTTATACTTGGGAAAAATGACTGATGCTCATTCTGAATGTTCCCCTTTATTCCCCCTGGCACTGATGAAAGCAGGAGGGCCAAAATGGTACTCTGCATCTGAGCGATGCGTACTGGGAGAGTCCGGAGAGCTGGAGAGCAGCATGCTTGAATACAGTCCTGCTTAGCTACTGCACAGCCTCCTTGCGATCTGGAGACTCTGTTGCTGGAGGATGTATGTGCTGATGTACATTTTCACGTGATCATTTCAAGGCCACAGCTGTTCTGTTTACTATGGATATGAACCCCCCTCCCTGTCCTCACAGGAAATACTGACAGATATGCATATCCCTGTTATTTTTTCCCAAGACTATATATGTAAAAGCTGGAAATTATTTGAAAGACTGAAGATTTTAAATCTTTTAAAATATTTTAAATATTTTCTCTCAGAATCAACATTTAAAGAATTTAAAGAACATTAAAAATATTATTAGAGCTGTATTTCTGTTGCACAGAATGATTTCCATTACTTATGAAGAGTGGTTTAGGTCTCAGTGTTTGTCAGGCCTTAAAATTATGTTGCGGGTATCTACAACGCAATGAATATATATAAAAGCTAATTTAAATGGTAGTGGAGAGTGAGAGTCTCTTCATGTTCCAGGCATTTTAATCTGCAGAAATTTCTGATTACTTCTTAAGCCCATTTTATATATCCCCCTTTTATGTTCAAAGACAATAAGTCTTGTATTTTCTATTTTCAAGCTTTTTTCTCTTCTTTTTAAAGATATGTTAATAGGCAAAACTACATATAAATACGTTAACATACAGTGCAGCTTTGCCTTTAACAGTGAGTATACTGACCATTAATGAAATGGAAAGACTGGGTATTTAGCTATTTCATAAATACATCAGGACGCCATTCTTTGTACTAATTCATTAATCAGAACACATTTGAAACTCTGAAATAAGTAAGTTAAGTTGAGATTTAGTAAGTAATTAATAAAAATGTACTGCAGATACTTCAATTTCTTTCCAAATTCTTCCTCTCACACCCCCTCCTCCCAAATTTTCCCATATTTGCAGAAATGTATTTCAGTTGACTACTACATTTTAGAGATTGTAATTGTGAAGACAAAGCTTGGTGAGCTTATTCTTGAGTTAATTATTTGTTTTGGCTTTATCTTTAGTAAATGCTTTGCAGCTGTTTCCAAACCATCTTGTATCAGTACAACATTGTCGGAACAATAAATTCTGCTTAGGAAGCGTTGTATAAGATACAAGAATTGAATAAGATACTGTTTCCAGTCATGAATTACACTCAGATGCTCATTATACTCATCAGAGAGATTTCCAACTCTCTGAACTTTCCCTTCTGCTGGGGTTACACCAAAGCATTAGGGAAAGGACTGGGAGAAGTGTGTTTCCCACAGCCAGAACATGTCAAAGCCTGCTGCCTTCTCCGCTCCCTCCTGCTCCCCTGCCCTGTTCACCAGGAGCTCCCCTCTTCTCCCGAGCACGCTGCTGGGCCCCTGGGTGCAGAGCTATGAAGCTGCAGGTCTGACCTGGAGTGGGATCAGCAAACAGAAGACATGCTTCTCAAGTCATTTTTGGAGTATTCCTTGCTTTTCCCGTGCAGCAGATTTACGTCTCCAAGTCTGATCAAGGGAAAACTAATTGATGTAATGTAGTCACCCTTTCCGTAGGAGCAAAAGAAGAAATCAGCACAGCAGGGACTAGGAGATGAAGAGCTGGCTGGTTGCTCTCAGTGTGTGCTTGGTAGTGGGTTACTGCCAGTGAGTGGCTGTGTGAGTCCAAAGAAGCTTCCTAGTCCTCGGTTCTAACATTTCAGGAGTGATTAGGTAGAAAACACTACAAATAATGAAGAGAGGTTACACAAAGATTGAAATTACGGTGAACACTGAAGAGGCGGGTGTTTGGGATGAAGTGGATTCTTTGGTGACATGGTTTTATCCTTGCGTGGCTTCCCTGAGAAGCTTCTCCATAGCACAACGAAATTTGTATTCCCAGATATAGGGTAATGTGTATGTGGCTATACAGCCAGGCCTATTGCGACCTCACAGCCACATCATGATTGCATTTTTCCCTGAGTATAGCCAAACAATATGTGTTTTAATATGGTTAGAGCTGAAATCCTGCTGCTGGAAACAAACCAGGGAAGTGTTTTTTCTATGAGGGAAGGCTGTCTTGGAAAGCAACGACTCAGAAAAGGACTCGAGGAGAAGGAGCTCCCAGTGCAACGTTATAAAAGTGATTTTTTTTTCTGTCTGAACAGAGGAATAGGAAATTGTTCAACCCATAATTACCCACAGCACAATGGTTACCGGAATATCACATGCTGGTCTGGAAGTTTATTAATCAGGGAGGTCTAAGAGAGGAACACCGAGATTTGGAAACCTTTCTTTTTTGCAGTGGGATCCAGCAAAGTTTATTAAGGAGAAGATAAAGAAGCAGCTTGACCGTATGTGAAGCAGAGATTTGATAACAGCAGCTGTCCTGTCTGGCTGGCAGAGGTATAATGAGATCTATGCAATTAAATTTAAGTCTAGGCGATTTAGATTCCAAGCAGGCACATCTTCAACAGTGTGAGTGATTTGCCAATGGAATGATTTAATAAAGATTGTAATAAATTCCCCCTTATTAGACCTTTTAAAATCTGAACTGGATGCTTTTCTGAAGGAAATGCTCCAATTCAAACAAGATGAATACATAAAAGTCTTATGGCCCAATTTATTCAGGAGGTCAGACTGGAAGATTATAACGGTCCATTCTATCCTTCTGTTGTGCAAAAAATTGCTCAGTGGTTGGTCTGTGCACGTTCGTCATGTGAAAGGATTATTTCTTTAGCAGACCCAAAGTATATCAATTTAAGAGAGAGCTCTTAAGTCCTCTTTTGTGATTCTAGCTTTTGTACTAAAAGGAATGGTGGCCCTAACCCTCTTGTTTTTATTGCTTTGAATTGGTTAATAAGGCTAAGAGCTGATAATGTGTTTAATGTTGCTCATATATCTTGAGCCAGTATGAGGCAATAATGAAAAAGGCAATTACTAGATTCATTTTGCAATTTTAAAAATCCACGTCAGTGGGATTATTGCGCTTTTGACTCGAGGCAATACAAATGTGGCTTCATACAGCTGATTTCTGAGTAATGGCAACTGCTGGTCTGTGAGCTCATCCTGCACAAGCTACCTCCAGATACTGCTAAGTAATAGGAGAAGCATAGGTCACTGCTGTGGGTTATCTAGCAGAATGCAAATGTACACAGTGTTTCACCCTTCGTTAATGAATTGCTGCTCTTCTCTGCTTGGTTTCTCTGCTCTATTGGAATATAAAAACTAGATCACTACTAGAAAATAGCTATGCTATCGCAGAGTTCAAATGCAGATGAGAAACTTCCTTAAAACTGAGAAAACCATGGCAAATTCGGAAAAGAGATGGTTATGCTAAATAAATGTTAAATACAATTTAATTGGAGAAATGTCATTTAGAACAGGTTGATTAATGGTTAAAAATACACGTAACTTAGTTACTTGAGATATCTTCCATTTTTTACTCCAAGCACAGTATAGTGAAATTCTTAAAGATTGACATTATCTTGTGTTGCCTTAAGAACTAATATTTAATCTTAATGACTCTCACTCATTTGCATATTCCTAGACTTTCTGAATTAGACATGTTTCAGCGTGCAGGAGACATTGCTGCCAGGCATTTCACAAGTAGAGGGAATTTCTTCATTTCTCCTCCAAGAAAACTGTTTCCTTCCCGCTCACTCTTTTGCAGTTTTAGTACCAGAAGACTGTTGTCTTCTCTGCACCCTTGAATTCCTTCAGATGAAGATTACTTTTTTCTGCAGCTGCTGGAAATACTGCTGCTTTCTGTTTTATTGCAACTAGATGCCCTGTTTCTTTATTCCTGACTACAGGCTTTGTCCTTGATTAGGTACATTCCTTACCTGCCCCTTTTCTTTTGTTAACATTTATTTAGACCGAAATGTAAACACCTTGTAAAGAACATAGGAATAATCTCAGGTGTGAATATGTAACAGTCCAGCTATTCCATGCCTGCTCCTAATGGGGTCATTGTTTGATTGTCCAGCTTTACATAGCTAATTTTGGTACACACCAAAGCTCGGAGCCTGTACACCCCAAATAAAGAGGCAGACTGCTAATCCTGGGCGCTGACATACCTAGAGCAGGTTGTGTGACTGTACTCTTCATTAACTTTTCATCCAGCATCTCTTAGTTTCATTTTCTTGAATTGGGTTGAAAGATCAGTCCTATGGTGGTCAGTGAAGTCAGGTCCAGTCTAACATTGAAACTGTCCAGTTCCTCTGGATATCCTCTATCAATGCTGGAGTACTCACCTGCCCCTTAAGTTTTGTCTGTCCTAATTAAGCAGCAGAAGCAATTGCTGTGTATATTGGAATCACACAAAATATGATATTGATCTAGTTGTTTCCATTTTATCTGATACGAAATGCACACAGATTTCTTAGATTGTTGTTCTACTAGTTGCTTGTAAATCCATGACCTATAAAGGCTACAGAGCGCGAGTGCTTGAAGAGGTATGTTTTTCATGAGTTTAGTATAATGCTGCCTGTTTTGATCTAGCTGTTCATGTTACCATAAATTCACAGGTTTTCTGAGAACCAAATGCGTGCACATGCTGTAGGTTTGCAATATTTACAATTGCTGACAATGAGAAATTTTTCATTGAATAATTTATTTCTATTTAGGTAATCTTTAGCTCCTTTTGAAAAGAAATGTTAAATTATTCATGGACTACATGTTTACTTTTCTCAATACTTTAGAGATTGGCAAATATCTGAGAAGAGAGTGTCTGTCTTCCATTACTCTGTTTAAAAGGTTTAGGAACTCCTACTCAGCAGATCAAAGAGGAAGTGAAGACCCTTTAATTTGATCACAAAGAAAACAGAGATTTGCTAGTCTAGTTTTGATAAAACATACATAAAAATTTTTAATGAGAGAAGAATAAAGTTAATCAAAGTCAATTCAGATTCAGAGAAAAACGTATCTTGGCAGTTTTGAGGTTAACTGACTACTTATGACATAAAAAACATTGGTGGATTCTCCCTTCCACATTTGAAAATCAAGACTGGATTTTAAAACCAATGTTTTAAAAGAAATATTCTGGGTCAAACAAGAATAAGTGCAGAGACATCTTCTTGTCCCTTTATAGAGATTGCTTTGCAACTGATCTCTGGTGGTTCTTATGAAGTTTATTTAGTGGGCATAAGGTATGTAAGTTTTAATATGGATCTTTT
>NW_008824053.1:9722246-9734175 GCF_000699105.1 Pygoscelis adeliae | reverse complement strand
AGGAATCCTAAGTTAGATTTCTAGAAATATATTCAGTTTATTTTAATTGTGGTTCATGTGAATTAGTTAATAAATCCAATGGATAATAGTGCTTTTTAATGTTGCACATACATCTTGAGGCAATTATGAGGCAATAAGAAGGAAAAAGCAATTCCTGACCTCTTTTAGCAAGTTTTATAGTCAATAAAAAAGATTGTATGCCTCCTTAGTGAGTTGAGGCAATCTGAAACATAGATTGAACATCACTAATTTTAGAAAGCAAAATGTTCTGGAATTAGACTGGATCAGCATGTCTGAGTCACTGTTTTAATGGCACCAGACTGTAGGATCTGCCACTTGGTCCTTTGCTTAGTGAGTGTGATTGTCATACATGTGGTTTGGTTAGAAATACTTAATATTTGCTGATTTCATTTAAGCTAGCTCCAAGCGAAAACAAATGCTATCATGAAAAGCACAGCAGTTAGAGGTGAATTTAATAAAAGCTGTTAGACATTACAACAAACAAAAGAAAACATGGGAAGATGAAAGAGTTCAGTAAAGTTGTTCCCAGTAATTTGTTCACACATTGTCAAGGAATGTTGGATTTCATTTAAGTTTCTTACAGATTATAATTTTTTTTCATTGGTGTGGAGATTTAATTTGAGAAATTTGGGGCTTGCTTGTTTTTTCTAGATGGAGCAGGCCAGAGAATGACAATATTTAAGTTTTCCATATTGATCCTTTTCAGACTTCATACCTCTAATAGAACAAAAGTGTGAAGAAAATTGCATGATATTCATCGCAGATTTATACAGTACTGAAAAATTATTTCAGTCTGCAATCAGGCAATGTCCAGAACTGAAAAGATCAGTTTGAAATCTTTTGTTATTGCTGCTTGTGCTGGAGCTGCAGTTATTCAGATTTTTATTTTTGGCTCACTAGGGGAGGTGGTATGGCACGTATGCTTTGTCTTTCCCAGGGAACTTTCTGACATGACCAAACCGGCTGAGGCTCTGCGATGTGAATGTGTCCTGGGTACGTACTTTCTTTTAGGGGAGTGGAGCAGCAGTCAATATTTGACTGAAATTCTTTAAATGGCATTCCCTAGAGGGTATTTTTTTCCCCCTTAGAACATTGCATTTTCCATCAACTAGAGTTAAAGATAATCAATGGGAATAACCTTTATTATAGCCTTTCTGTATATTATTTCTGGGTAGACCCAGGACATAGAGACGGACTGAACAATGCGGTTAGTTAACCACAAGCTCAAATAAAAGTGTTGGTCCTGAATGTGTGTTGAAGTTTTTATTTATTAGTAGACGGAATCAGTCATGTGAAACACAGTATTGATTTACCAGATCAGACAAATACCGTAATTTGTTTTTTAAAAGCTATGCGTAACTTCTGTACAAGAAACCAATAATGAACAACAGGTGACTTTGGTTTTGGGGAGGGCTGGGGGGAAGTCAGGGATGTTCTTCCTGTCCTCTGTCAGTTAGTGGTGACTCATCTATGCTTTGCATCTTGGTCCCAATGTCACTGAAATGAAAGAACTTTGTTCATTACTTTCACTGCAATTTGAACTAGATGTGAGGGATTGTTATCTTTTCTGTTTTCCATCCTGTCTTATATTACTCTGTATGTTCCTGTGCCCTTGGTAAACATCTATTCTTTCTGGACCTTATTAAGACCCATTTCAAACAGAAAACTGACTCAGAGAGCCTGATCTTCTAATTTGAGCAACCCAGCTTAGATGCTAGATGACAACGTGTCCTAATATTTCACATAGTGGTGTATATAATGAATATGAACGGTTTATATAACAGTACTATAATATTAAAAATAGTATTTTCTATCTCATTTCTTATGAACCTTACTTTTTTGCCTTCTATACCTGGTACAAGCTGAGCAGATACTTTAATCTGTGCACAGTGATTACCTCATCTTCTGCCTATGCACTTATGATCAGTGTAGAACTTGACAACATGCAGAAGTAATTGGGAGAATTCCTCCTCACCTACAGGTCTTTGCATTTACCATTATTGACTTTCATTTGTCTTCATATTGCCCCTCTATTCAGCTGTGCTTAGATTTAGCAGAAATAATTTTTGTCTGATTTTTTTATTTTGGTACGATAAATGTTTCGAGCAGATTTCCCTTCTGGCACCAGACACATGATTTCTTACAGTTCTCTTTTTGTTTTGTTTTGTTTTGTTTTTAAAAAAAACAACCCCCCCAACTGTGATTTTCAATTACATGAAGGCATTGAAAATGAATTTTCAAGTGGATATAAGGGTAACTTATGGAAAGTTAACTGTGGAAAAAAAAATGTGGAAAAGAATGAAACACCTCATCCTGGTGCATCAAGGAGATGCAGAAATTAGTCTTTAAAAAATGAAGTAGAGTCTCCTAAAGTTACTCTCAATGTATTTTTTGCGTGGATTCTTTTTTCTGAAGAAATCTTTTTTTTTTTGTTAGAAGGTGACTTGTTTTATGAAGAACAGATTGTTGAATTAATTTTTTCTCAACTTCTAAGGAAAAAAAAGGAAAGTCTAGCTCACTAGTGATTATTATACTAGTGTCAACTAAGGATGTTGACAAAGGAAAAGTAGGAGTCCTGGCTTATCTCTTAGGACTATTTATAAACTTCAAATTGGACATCCAGTAGATAAAACAATAACTAAAAAACATCCAAGCAGAGTCAGAGGAAATGTATGATGAACCAACCACTCCTGCTGTGCAGACTTTTTTTTGACACCAGGCTGAGCAACAGTTTTTGCTCTGCTGAGCAAAAGCAGAAACAGTCTCAGGGTGACTTCCACAATTCTTACAACATCTGTAGAGGTGGTGTCTTAAAATAGTCCTCTACCAGCTGTTAGTCCATCTCTTCTGAGTAACACAACGAACAGCCTTTCCTTCCCTCTGAAAAACAGCCTATTCCCTGGCAGAGCAAGAGAGTTTTCTTATAGCTTGTTGTTATCCCATTATATCGGGGTCTCAGAGGCCTTGCGTTAAGGACGTGTGTTCCCCTAAGCGGTTATAGCCGGCAGACTCTGCACCCTCCACGCCCGTTTGAAATTTAGTTCTCTTAGGCAGTGTTAAATTCCATGTCCCTGTGCTTTGTCATGTCTTTGATTGCCAATGCATTGCATGTTATGGAAAAATACCAGGAAACCACATGCCCTTATTTGTTTAGATTTTCCATTCTTTCCATTTCAAGGTAAGTAGGAATTATGTTTTGAAATGGGTGATTCACAGGCATAATCGTTCCAGTTTGGCAATGATATTGGATCGTAGTGTCACGTCCTTTAAATACAGCACAAAATTTGCTAATACAAAGAAAGTGGCCTTGCTTGTATCTCTGAAACTTCCTCGGTCTTACCATAGCTCTTCTTTTCTTAACTTTCTTAGTTCCCTCTTCTAATGGTGCTACATATTCATGTAGCAACAAGAACAATAAATCAGACCTTCCTATTTAGTCAGGTGTGCAAATATACTTTACTTATCTGAAGAGCAAAGAAAAGAATTATTTATAATATAAATAATTAAAGTGACACAGATAGGTGGATAGGCTGACTCACTACGATTAGCAGGAAGAGCATTTCTAAATGGAGGGATATAAAATTTTATTTTATAGGTCTGTGAGGCCCTCTTGCCCTCACTGGATGGGCTTTACTTCAATGGGATTTTTATCAGTGGGTTTCTTATTTTTTAGCTGAGACTTGGCAAAGCCACATTATTTTTGTTCATTGCTTCAGTGGTTTTAAATGATTTTTGCTACCAGAAAAAGTGAAAAGCATCGTCTTTGCACTGGTCGTTATCATGTCATTTTATGTAGGTACAGTTTTGAAACTTTTCCAAGGAAGCACAAGGCCATGTAAATCCCCAATTTGGTACTCAGGTAAGAGCTCATTGCTAATTAGTCAAGCTAAATGGCTGTCACGTTTAGCCCTCTAAACAGTATGAACTGACAAACAACATTGTCTGTGCAAGCGTGACTTGACAGGCTATTTTTTTCATATCTGTCTTTACCCATACAGATACAGTGAGAAATCATTTTCATGAGATTAACTCATTTACTGGGAAGAGCCAAGTTCTCGGTTTGGCTATCTTCACGTGTTTCATTCCTGCAGCATCCTGGAGGAGCTGACGCTGCTGCTGCTGCAGGCGGCCCTAGCGTGCAGCACCGAGCGCGCTCGCCCTGCCAGCTTCCTGTCAGCGCCGGCTCCCCCTCTTCAGGGGGCTGTGTGGGGGCCAAGGTGGGACCATTAATGAGATGTATTACCCTCAAGATTCTCTCCTTATGTTCTTCAGCATAAGGCAGTTGAGAGACATTGCAGAATTTGTTGCTGAACTTGAGAAGGCGCAGAGTGTGCTTGCATGGATGGGCAGGAGCTCTGCAGGATGACGGCTGGGATAGCCTTTCTTTTTGCCGTGGTGCTGAGTAGTATAATTAATATCGGGCTAAAGAAAAAGATCTTACTTTACTATCACTTGTATATGGCAGTCTTGAGAAAGAATAGTAACCTCTGCCATCCAGACTGGTCATAGTCCAGATCAAAAATCTCAGTAGCTTGGTGGGAGGGAAGGGAGGTCAGCAGGTGGGACCTGAATGCCTTGAGAATGCTTTGTATAACAGCCATTTAATATCCCCCAGCCTTAGTGGATATTTTTCCTTTCCTCTGGAGCTGTTGTCATTGCAACCCACCACACTGAAGTGGACCCTGGAAAAAGCTGCCAACAGCCTGCTGTCCTGCCCTGTGACCTCTTGACTGCAAAGTGCATTGCTTGCCATGTGCAGGCACAGTGCTGCAGCATCCTTCTAGCCCCATTTGGCTCTCATTTACAGTCAATGGACTCATCAGTCAATATCAGATCAGTAAGCAATAGAGCTGCTCACTGTTTAGAACAGAAGGCATTCTTCTCGTTTTTTGCCCCATGCATGCAGTACCGCAATGGCAGAACTACCTCTGATTTTATTCCTGCAAGAGCAGAGCATACCCACAAATTATTGTCTGATATGCTTTCAAGTTACAATTTTCCCAGTTACGTTTTCTTGCTTTATTGCATTCCCTTGATTTATTGATAAGATATAAAGCTTTTAGAACTGAAAGCAAAAATTCAGATATGGTTACCTTGGGAGCCTCTACCGCGAAAGGCAAATAAGCCATTTACCCTCCCAAGAACACCAACTTCTTTCATTGCTTCGCCTTGCACGACCAGTGAAAAGATCAGAACTTGGCAGGTGGCATAACTTTCTGAAGGCTTATTTCTTCACTGTAAATGCTTAACGTAATAGTATTTAATTGCTTCTGCTAAGCTTTTTTAAGTGAAAAGTAAGATGGATCTCAATATGATGGATGGAGACAGGGTCTATTGTGCTTTTTTCAGGAGACAAATGCATTGCTGCTTCATCCTCACTCACTCTGGCTCCGCTTTCTGCAGCATTTGATCAGCTGGGCTGTTCTCAGCCAGAAGCACTAGATCAACAAATGGCTAATATTGACTCCCTGCCTCATCGGGCTTTGTCTTTAAAGGCTACAGAGATTTAAATGTTGAAGGTACAAAACGTTCAAGATATGGCTACATTTGACTGTTGGAAAAAGAAAGAAAGGAAACGCAAAATCTCAACTAAAAAGCAGCATGGTTTCCACCCTATTGCAGGGCCATTTGGTCTGCCTGAAAAACACTTGTTAAACTTGCCTGATACTTCAGACCTGTCACTTTTCTGACAAAACAGAGGGGAAGTAGCCCTCGGAAGCAGGCCACAGACAAAACTAATGATGTTACCCCTGTGCACTGAATCACACTGGGAAGGCAGCTCTTATATATCTCTTTTAAAAATAAGATAATGTGGTTTTTCTTCCAGAAATGTACTAGAATAAATCACCTTAAGTAACAACATAGATTTCAACTTTAATTTTTTAAGTCCCCAAATACTCTGATGTTTTTTGGGTATTTTTGGTGTTTTTTTTAAATAAATAATTTCTTAATTTAATTTTGAATTGCCTACTTTACTTGCTTAAATGCCTATTTATTTAAATGAGTGAAATCACTTTGCAGGTCTGGCTCTTGCTGTTTAACCTTTCTGCTTTCCTTTCTTAATGTGTCTGTCATTGTAAAATGACATCTCTCTTTTTAGAGTGCAGTAAAGGTTATTTCATGAAACATTTGAAGGCCTTATAATCAAGTAAAGTCATGAGGTAAGGTGTTGGAAAAAATATGTATAAAACAGTGAAGAAATTCTGACAGAAGAAATATCCATCCTGTGCAGTGCATGAGGTCAGGAAAAAAATACAATTGCATGGCTAAAGCTTGTATCATAATACAGAAGCTGCATTAGGCAACCTTAAATCTGGCATTTCTTAACTTTTGAGAGTTTGGCTTTGCAACCTCAGTAATGTTGCTTTTTCTCTGTGTGTAGCTCATCTCCTGATGTCACCTAACAAGGAAGACAATTATGGTACAATAGATGTTTATCCTGAATGAAGTTCAGGATTCTTTCCAGTAAATTTAACTGAAGTAAAGAACTAGGTTGCAATAACATCCAGCATAAAATGCTTGTGTCTATATTGTCCTCTTTCACATCTATACTTTGTGTTTGCCGATTTCCTTCCAATGCTCTTGGCTAATTTCTGTCTTGATGTTTCTGTTAACAAACATGTTCTGAAGATTAAATGCAAACTAACATGTTTGAATTCTCAGTTGGATAAAATGCCATCTGTCCATTTTTAAGTTAAGGTTTATGTGAATACCAGTAGAGAACCTGCATGATATTTGAAACTTTCAGACCTTACTGTTGCCTAATCCAAACAAAACATTTGGGCACTGCTTTGCCTGAGTTGTTTGGTAGCTGTATTAGTAATGTCATATATGGAAGTATGAGAAGGGGAGACGGGCTAGGGCAAGGGATGGGTTCAACCTGTGTCATGCAAGATTGTTTCCAGAGACAAAAATCTATTCAGTACATCACTGTGGTTGAGTTGCTTCTGAAAGCAAGTGGCTTCATGAAGACTGTATCCCAGAACTTCTGCACAGTTTTATTACGCTGCACTTTTGTAATATGAACTAAGATTTCTCACTTTATTTCTAAAATTACTCATTTGTTTCTGAAATACCATAAGTTAGTGTGTTAAGAAGAATTGTTTAATTTTTCTTCAATAAAATACACTGAGAGAAAGCTTTTTCTTAATCTGCCTACAGTTGAAAACCAAAACCGAACCAAAACTCCCAGCCTGCACTGTCTGTCCTATGAGAAAATGACTTGGACAGGCTTATAAACTCTGTCTAGCATTCTTGGTCCAGAAAGAACAGTTTCCCTAAGTCTGTTTAGGCTGTTCTTTCTCTAATGTCCCAGGCATTTTTGTACTGCTATTTTGGAGCCTCCAGACTCCAAAAAAGTTCCAGTTTATCTGTTGCTTTTCTTTAATTACAGACAGCTTTTTATTTTCACTTGTGATTTGTATTCATCTATTTTTTCTTTTCCATTTGCTTGCACACTGCGGAAGAGAAGTCCAGAGACAAGTTAAATTGACTAAAGTGAGCGGGAGCCTTTCCATTGGCTTTAAAGGATTTGGACCGGACCATTGTAGTTCGGAAAGACGAAGCTGATTTTGTGCATATGCATTTAAATTTGGCTACATCCTTTTGAGGAAGAACAATGACTCTTTTTAGCTGTGTAACTAATTAGGTGTCTACCACTGTAACCAAGTACTTCCAGTAGCCTGTTAAATGAAATGGCTAAGCTGTTGCGTAGTTTTTTTCTTTCTCTCCTGCCATCCCCTTGAGGGATAGCATCTATAGTTTTTTAATATAATTAAATTATATTTAATTTATATTAAAATTAAATTTTTGCTGAGTATTTTTTAGACAATGTGAGTTGGAGATGTATACTTTGCACTGGAGTAAGGAATGGTGAGGTTTGTGACAGTTTTTGGTTCCAGGTACGGACTGGCCTTAGGAAAGGGTCATTTGTTTCTAAGGAATATCTTAAAATGGAGTAACAGTTTTCAAACATCTTTTCAAAGATGTTCGGTGATCTTGTAATTGTGCTATTTTGGGAAACCGAGTGCCTGGAGTAAAAGAGCTCGGGTCTAGAATTTGCCTCTCTGTTCTATGACATATGAGTGTAGATTGCTGTTGCTTCAGCTGTTGAGGAGACCAGCTGCAGCATCCTGTACTAGCTAGAGTTTGCTAACAGTGATGGCTTTATGCCCAAGTAAATTGCACTGTTTGAATCCTCTTAGGATGTGACTAAGGGACTTAATACTTAGGCATGGTCATAATTCATAAAGATGGGATAGTTATGTTAGCCCTGCCGAAAGGGTGAATGTGGTTGTTGAGAAAGACAAGAATAAGGGTACAGATGCTGCTGCTGCTGGAAGCAGGGTATAAATTTAATATACAGACCTAATGCATTCAAAGGGAACAGACAGTCTCTTTTTGCTGCAGAATTACTTTTGCAGCTCAGTTTCATTTTGCAGCACATTTCCATTCCCAATTACAAATATAGCTCTAGACTTTCTTTTTTTTTCAGCCTGAACTCTAAGCCGATTTACAGGCCAGGGACCACATTCTGCTGAGAGATTAAATACTGCGCAGAGGAAACAGTAGCATCATCCCTTAGTTTGCATTGAGTTGTACTTTCTAACTGCATACTCTCTCCTAACCCTAACCTTAGGCTCATCTACAGGAAAGATATAGTGATTCCAGCTCTTCCCCAGCACACAGGAAAAACTGGCATGTTAAGGTGCACATCTGCTGGTTCTCAAATAAATCTGCTAAACTAGAGCTAAAATATAGCAAAGATATGACCTATGGTCTAGAAGGATAGAAGGTACCTAAGACAACTACTGACACATTTCTGTTATTTTAATGCATGTTTTAAAATTATTTTTGAAAGCCAAGAGACGTCAGAAAGAGGAGATAAAAGATGTATAAGAGAGTAGTAATATTATGAAAGAAGAACCAGTTGTCCTTTAGCATGGGCATAATAAAGACAGGAAGAAATCTGATAGAGCAAAGCAAAAGTTTGTGTACTTGATTGTCCTCTATAAAGTGGGAATAGCTGGACAGACTCGTGGCAGAGGAAAAGGAAAACTTGACTATTCCTCACTCACAAAGTTACTCAGCCAAGAATGTAATACAGCCATGAAAAAGCAAAAGTCTTTCTTGGAAATGTCAAGGTAAGTATTACTGGTGAAGGCAAGGAGATATTCAAGTTGTTGTACATGTCAGTTAATACATAATAATGGTATCTGCTGCTTTTATAATTGCTGCTTAAGAAAGATTCATTCAAACTGGGACTGAATTACAGGAAAAGAGATAATATTTGGTGAGTTATACTGAAAGACTTCAAGTTGTTTAGATAGCAAGCGAGGATGAAGTGGGGATATGACTGCTCTGTTCAAGTGTTTCAGAACAGTTTCAGTTCCAGGATGGGAGAACAGCTGAAACAAAATAAAAAAAATCCATGCAGGAAGAGATGGCTGAAACCTCCTCCTGGGCGCAGGGGTGGTGGGAGGTAGATAATCAACAATGAGACATTGACTGAGGTTCCAGAGCAGGAATATGGGAACCAACTGTGGAGACAGAGCTTGAATTTATGAATAGGATGATGTTATGTGATTATCTGTTTACAGCAGGTACCACAGAGGCTCCGTTGGTAGGGCTGAAGAAAATGAAAATAATCCAGAAATAAACTTAGCTTTCCTATGAGTTAGAAGTAAAATGTGTTTTAATTATGGGAAGAAACTTAATTTTATATGAATTGTTTCCACTGAGCTTGTTTTTGAGGCATGGAACTAGGTTTATAGCTCTGCCAATTTTATCTTATTTGATAATCTATACGGTGTCTATTTCTCTGCACTTAGGAATAACAATACAAAATGAAACTAGATTCTTATTTTAAAATGCTCTCACATCTTGAAGAAAGTCTTATAAATGCTAGGTATTAAAATTATTATTAATCCTAACTTTCAGGGAATATCTTCTGTCTGTCGTGTTTTTGCAGCTTAGTAACTGATCTGTATTTTTAGTCCTATTATGAAATACACCTTATATTTTAACATATTATTGTAAAAGTGTTTATTCTGTCTCACATGCACAGCCTCTTGGTCTCTAAAAGCAATGGAAATTTTACTGAGGTAATGAGGTTTTTTTTTTGTGCTGTTCATATATGCACAAGTTTGATAGACAATATTGTCCAGGTCAAAAACTGTGGAGAGCTTAATGCAATGAGTTTGGAAGAGTTGTTATTGTGGTTGGATGCCTAGGAACAAAGTTCTGCTTTGCACAGCATACTAGCTCACAGCTCCAGCACAGGTCAGACAGCAGCTCTAACTCTGTTGTGTGGAAATCACGTCTGTATTGTGGAGGAATCAGGTGGTCTGTACTCACAACTAAAAGTGCTGTACTATACATAATGGCAAATCCGTTACTAGGGAAGGTGAGGAGGCACCATTATTAAGGCATTAAAACCATATCCCTGGAAACGTTCAAGGTCAGGTTGGACGGGGCTCTGAGCAACCTGATCTAGCTGAAGATGTCCCTGCCCACGGCAAGGGGTTTGGACAAGATGACCTTTAAAGGTCCCTTCCAACCCAAACTATTCTATGATTCTATGGTTTTTAGCAGTGGTGGAGATTAATTCTCTTTGTATCATTTGCTATGCTTTGCTGCTTGCAAAGGTGTTTGAGTACCATATACTTTACAGCTGGGTGAAGTCTGGAAAGACTAGTTTCTGCCACAGCATCTCCAGTTTACTTCACAAGTAGTAGAAAGAAATGAATCCTGAGGATTTCCCTAGCATCTTTGGTTTAAGGGAAAAACATCACTTCTCTGTGGCTCCACCCTTTCTTCATCTGCTCTCTTGACTGACACTTGCTCATCTTTACAATGACAGCAGAAAACCTGGGAGAACAATAAATACCATAGTGCAAATTCTTACGCTGCCGTTGAGGAGACTTCGCTGTTGTGCTTCCTCCCACTGCTTTATGCCTGAGAGTGGAGGAAAAGAGAAGTGGCATAACGTTTTGAGAGTAAAATGAACTTTGGTGAGATTTTTTCAATAGACAGTCTACTGACTGTCCAGTGTGCTTCTGGACACAGTGAAAACAATGGATGAGGCCAAACAGAATTAGGGAGAATGGATTGTGAAAGGTGACCTGAAGATACTTAAGAGAGCCTGAGTTGTGTTAAACGACTTGTATGAGAGGAGAATTTGCTTTATTTTGCAGCTATTTTTACAGAAAAGTGGTCTGGAATTTGAAATTTTTTAAAAAAACATAAAAAGAAGATACGATTTATGTCAATAAGGCATTAGTGCAAAGCCGCTGAATGCTGACATTCATCAGTAAAGTGAAGGAAAAGTCCTATCAATTATATCTGAAAAGATATAGACAATTCTAGTGGATACAGTGCAGTACTGCAAGGTTATACAGCTAAATAAATAATAGTGTAACTAGACTGAATTTATTTCAAAAGCTGTCTTGTTTTCTAAATTTGATTTTAAAGGTCAATTTGTTAATTTGCCACAAAACCTTCTTTTGCCGTAGGAAGGCTCACTCCAAGCACCGTAAGCAGAGAATCCCATATAGTTAGTGAAAATACATTTGTCTCGTGTTATAAAACATGACAGGTTCCAAGTTGTTTCATGAGATTGTCTGAATATTTTGAAAAGAAATATTTCTGCTCTGGAGGAAGGCACAAATGTCAGTAGCACCTGTGGAAGATGACTGAGTTTTCAGACAAAACAATTTTCAGATAAAAACTGAGGGCACAACTACTGTGTATGCAGATAAGGACTAGATTATTCCCAGCAGGCACCTTCCTTTGCTCCTCATTTCAAGAAGCAAACATCATCATCACTATTACAGAAAGGAGGGCAGAAGAATGAGCAAAACCAAGAAAGGATGAGTCCTCCAGACGATGAAGAGGCAAAAGAGGGAAA
>NW_008824053.1:9714380-9722227 GCF_000699105.1 Pygoscelis adeliae | reverse complement strand
GAATTGATGGAGAGAAGGTAATGGTCCTTTCAATAGATAGGGGAAGCAAGTTATTTTGCTCAATGGAGAGCTTCTAATCCTATTAGCTGACATAAATCAATATACAAAATCAGTGTCTTGCACTTCTCCTCTAAGGCCTCAAAAAAATTCTTTTTTACAGCTGGATAACTGAAGCTGTCAAGTTTTCATTATTTGCCAAAGAGCAAACTGAAGTTAAGGCGTAGTGTCTTGGTTTCCTGGCTATAAGCTGAATGTCCTCTCTAATGAAACCATTCCAATCGGAAAAGGTCTCTACAAGACAGACACTAAAAATAGGGTGTCTGAAGATAGTTCTTGAGATAAAGAGAAACTGGATTGTATTCCCTTCATAGGAAAAGGTCAGTAGGTGGAAATTAAATATGAAGTCACAGTATTATTTCACACTTTAACATCTAAAAGCATTATTTTCCTTTCCATTTAGGTTACGGACATTTTGCTTTGGCAGTGCTGTTTGTTACAACTTCTGGCTTACCTGGCAGCTCCTGACAAAAATTTCCTCAGTTCAAAGCACATGGTTTTCAAAGTGTTATGAATGTGCTAAAAGATGCATTTGCTTGATTTCTACCCTTATAACAACTATTTGTAATCAAGTGAAAAAACTTATTTATGGAATCAAGAACTAAGTGAAAGGAGGTTTGAAGATGACAATTTTTGCTAATTAATTTAATTTTAACTTGCTCTTTGAATCTTTTCTTCTCTCTAGCTTTCATGCAATAGTATTCTGTTTATTTCTGTTATGTTAAATCTCTAATGTGTTTTCTCTCAAACTAAATAAAAGATCATTCAAATGAAGCAGAAAGTTCAAGATATGCTCCTGCTGCCTTTTGGGTAAAACTCTGCAGAGGTTTTTGGTTCCATTCTACTTGCTTTTTGCTTTGGAGACAGTAACTCTCTGATCTACATCTACCTACAGGTTCTCGTGCACTGTATTTTGTGTCTGCACTCAGCTGAGAGAAAAGCCCATGCTGTGCTATCATCTGAGCTATTATCTCTTATAACCCTTTTAGTTGTATTTTAGAGTTTTGCCTTTGCATTCAGCAAAAACAAGCTCTGGAGGTTTATTTTAACATTGAATTTTCTGATGTTTTTTATTTCATATCCTTACAAACTTCCAAGTTGCTTGTGGTTTTGTGGGCTGTTTTACTTTACAACAATGCCGTTGTGCAGCAACCTTTCATTCTTGCTAGAGGTCCAAGTGTTTCAATTTTTAGCATAATATATGTGTTCTGCCACACACACAAGGCTGATCAATAACTACCTTGTCAATAAAAATATAAGCCAACTTTGCAAAGAGCTCTTATAAAGTTCAACTTGGTTAAAATAGTTGGGATATTTTAAACCGCAGTTTATATGCACTATGATCAAATACTTTTATAATTACAAAGCCAATTCAGAAAAGGGATACGCTGGAAAAGGACATTCCACTTAAAAAAGAAAAAAAAAAAAGAAAAAAAAGAAAAAAAGGTTTCTTCTTTTAGGCTGCTTAGGTTTGATCTGGGAGCTTATCCAAAAGGAATCATGAAACATCTGGCCAGCTGACTTGAGTACCCATAGTTCTGAAATCTGAAACATCCATCCTAGCCTAAGATGTCATAACAACGGAGGAGTACTGGCATTGCTTTGTGGCTGTGTTACCATGATCTCATGGTGTGATAATTCTCCCTTCTCCTACTGGGAAAGGCCCCGTTGCAATGATTGAGAGCAGAATACTGTGAGTGCGAGGGCGGAAACAATCTGGGGAGGTCCTCATATGGGGTTGATAGAGCTCTACCAAGACAGTAATGTCAGGATCGTGTGGGTCACGTAATTAAAACAGAGCCAACCGGTGTGTGCGTTAGTCTTTCCAGTTCTAAGCACAATTGCCTCCCTGTTTTATATAGGAAAATAATTTATTTGCAAGATGAAAATTAGCAGCAGTTAATGGATTGCTCATTAAATAGCCTGGAGGATCCTGGATGAGTCATGGTTGTCCAGCAGCATAACCATAATACACAAAACTTCTCTACCATTCACAGCTCTTCCACTATCCACATTCTTTTTTTTTCTTAACTTCAGGAGTAATGTGAATAATTCTTATAAACCAGTTATTTACTCTGTTTCCTACATACTCTTCCTGTGGAAGAGATCAAGTGAATACAGTGTGTCCTTGCTTCTCCAGTAAGATCACTTTATAGATCTGGTAACTGTTTTCTTTCATGACATCAGTTTTGATATGTACCATTTTCCCCCTTTTTCTCATCCTTACATAGTCTTCACAATTAAATCTGGTTTGTCAGTGCTGTCTCCTAGGACGTTCAGTATTTAGCTGACTCTTACGTAGGTCTGCGACTAGCTTATGGTAGTAAGTCAATGAAGCAGTATTGAGATTTCCAAGATGATGATGATGATGTTGAGAGTCCTGCTTTATTCTTGCTTTTGCAGCAGTTGATGCAGTAGATGTCAACTGAGTTAGTGAGTAAGGCAATGATAAATAAGGCTGAAAGTATTTTTATGAAAAGTACATTCCCAGACTGGATTCAATGACAACAGTATTCCTGATTGGAATTGGAATCATGCTATATTTGGTTATTGATAATTTTTTTCAAAAAAAACCCCAAACTAAACACAAAACAAACCCAAAAAAACCTCTGAATAGGAGTGTGGAGCCTCTTGCTGGGATCCTTAAGATGGCATTTTTTAGTGGTGTTGTCCTGGAGGTTGAATAGATTCAGGGTTTTACAGAAGCAGGCTGCTTGTTAAGATTGTTATGTTTTATACTTTGAAATTATGGTTTGCTGAACTGACTTATCTGTACTTGCATTTTTACTTTAAAAGATGACCCTGTATGCATTTACATTGTCTTTTGATAGTATTAGTAACAAAATGGACACTGGGCAACATTATTGAGAAGAGCTGATAAAAGCTTAGCTGTGAGGTTGGATCTGCTGAATCCATTGCAGCGTGTGAAATTGCAAGAGAACATTTCTAAGCAGGAGGATTTCGCTGCATCTAGACAAGAGGGCCAATGCCCTTTGCCAGATTTATAATCTTAAGTTGGTGATATGAAACATAATATATGGCATAGAAAAAGCTATTTTGGCAAATGAACTTTTTTTTTATTTAACTGCTTCAGGAAGAGAGACCCAGTGAATCATTTAATTTTTGCACAAAACCAACTATCATATAGCCTATAGAGAAACTGGCTCTACTGCAGTCTGTTGGTCAAAATAAGCAGCATATTGAAAAAAATTACCACAATAGTTCAAATAACATTATTTTATTATCCACATGATGGTGGTGGTCACATTAGAAATCAGGAACATGGCACAGTAGAATGGTTTTATTGAAGGTTTGAGGGAGACAAAATTGCAACTAGAGTTGCTTTGTTTTGTCCTCTATTTCCTCTTAGAAAATGTAATTTGAAAAAAACTATGTGAAACTTTTTTCTAAAAAAACCCCAACCCTTTTTTATGTCAGTTAATTACTAGTACTACAGATCGATTTTTTTAAAAGCCGTAGACAATCACAGCATGTTTTATTTCTGTTCCATGATTTTAGAGTCACGTAAGTTTTCTTAGCCTTGAAGAAACATTAGTTGTTTTTCATACAACATACACGCATTAATAAGTTGAATGAAATGTAAGAATTTCCTGGCTAGAACTGAACACTGGACACTTAAACTGGCATGATGAATGCTTGCACATAACTTCTGCGCTGCGGTGTGCTGCATTCCTAAGGAAGTAGTTGAGCTCTGACTAAAAGGAGAGATAAATGGTCTCAGCAAAAGGATGGGAAGTGGTTACTCAATGCAAATAAAATACAATCAAAGAGGAAGCTGTAGAAGAGAGGGTCTGAGACTGTCAAAGGTATTTTCTTCCACTGAATTATATACCATGCACTAGAGAGGAGAAGGAGGTTTCTTCAGAATATAGGCAGCCTGTCACGTTTGTGAAATTTTCAGTTACAAACTGATAACAAGAAAGAAATTCTAGACATTGTCTGTTTATGGTTTACCTCAATCTGTTTCTTCCTTTCAAATTATTTTTCTCTTTTTAACAAGAGTGCAAAGAGTGACTCTGCAAATGATTCTGTATTTCTTGCTCTTATTTGCATAAGAGCATAAACAGTGCCATTAACTTTAAAAGGACAGTCATGTCAAATTAGTATGGCTTTTTTAATATGGCTTTTTTAGAATGAGACCCAGTTACCAATTTTTATCATGGTTCTAATCCATACAACCGAACACAAGTAGTTTGCACAGAATCTGTGCAACGGTTAAACATGAATTATACCTAAAATACAGGACGATTCTAGAACGGTTTTAAGAACAAATTCGTACCCTTTTTATTTAAATCAGCAGGGCAATAGTGTATGTCAACACATGTATTTGATTTGGGTACATTTTCTGTTCTGGACCACCTCATATTCTTTCTTAAGAGCCAGGAGTGAGTGATCTCATATTATGGCTTTCCAAATGGTGCTAATTAAGGACTTTTCCTGCCAGGTGCTCAGCTGCTCTGCTCCTATTGCTTTCAGTTGTGGTTGAGGGCATGCTGCATTCTCTGGGATAGAACCCTATTGTTTATGAGTTTAAGTTAGTATTGGCAAAAGGAATACGACGTTAGAAAATAAACAGCATGGAGGTTCTTTGAGGATCCCCTGAATTAGCTGGGTTTTCTTCTTTTTTCTTGGGAATATCAAAGTCTACATCTGGAAAATATCAGTGTGACATATAAATACTGTCTGACCATTAATTTCATGGAACAGTCTTTATGTACAACTTGTGGGAAATCAGTTTTATGTTAAAGGAATAAGGATCTAAAGTCTCCTACTGACTTAAGAGCTCTCTGGAGCAGTAACTAACTCTGCTTTTCTTCTTGTAACATGTTCCAACCTCTGTTTCAAAATGCAGTGCTGTGGCCAATTAATTATCATGTAGTTTCCTGATAAAGCCTCAAATAGGCTAATCCTTGGATATAATACCATGCATGGTTATTACTAACAGCTTCCTTTGTTCCTGAAAGCCACAGTATGTGCCTTTTACTTTCTTTTAAGAAATAACAGATCAGAAATGTGAAATGTAGTCGGTTGTTGATTTTTGCATTAAATTGTGTATGTGAGGCATCTGGGAATGAAGAAAGGGGCATGGTTTCACCTTTAAATTTTTCAGCAAGATAACAACTTGCAGAAAGTGTAATCACAAGGGAAAATCTTTCCTCTTATCCTCTGAGGACCTAGTCTGCATCCAGAGAACTAAGCCCCTTGTAGGACAGAGATGGGTAAGAAATAGGAGAGATAAAGGCTTTCTGGTATTCATGCTCAGGTGTGCCAGAGTCTGGCACTTAGGAAATGTCCTCCCTGTGGCTGTGGGTTAGCCAGCAGGAGCTGGAGAAGGGATCAGCAGAGCTAAGGGCTATGGTAAAGTCAGTGCTGCAGCTTCATGGGTGGATTATTCCTTTCATTCTCCAGTATCTCTGTGGGGAAGAGACTTTCTACCTGTTTAGTGAACACTGGAAGATAGAGCTCTTCTATTTCCCTAGTCATGGAAAAATAATATTTTTTTTTCTTGAAGAAAAATCCAGTAGAAAAGCAGGTATTCTGCTGCCTCTGGTTTCCTATGTATTCTTGTCAGGTTTTACATTTAGGATTCTGTTTTGGCATTTCCAAATCATCGTGAGAGGAGGTACCTATTTCAAAGGCAGCCTATGACAGCTGGCAAAAGCTAACTAGTGCTGACATATCGCTGATAAGAAAGGGAAAGATTTTTTTTTTTTTAAATGGAGGTGTTTTTTTCTTTAGTTGTTTTTTTTGTGTGTGTCCCCCTCTTTAAACAGAAAAGAATGTTTGCATTTCAGAGGGAGAAGAAAGCAAGACTTGTTCACCCCTTAGTGAGTGGTTAGTGCTGCAAAGCTGCTCTGCAAAACACGTATTTGGATTTCCATCTGGCTTTGTAAGTGCCAGCCCTCTGTGGTTCAACAGTTTGAATTTCTTTGGAGTGATGCTGTTAAACATGGTGGGGTGCTTTTTTCCTCAGATAGTACAGAAAGAACAGTACATCACTTAAAAGACTTCTCTCCTCTTCTGGTGTCCGTGTGAAACTGCATCTACTTAATCAGCTGATTTTGAACAGAGCATCTACAAATCTACAAAGCATCTACTAATCCTTCAGGACTTTAACCTTTTTTTAGAATTTATCTTTTATCCTTTTGCCATGAACAGTGATTAAGCCAAAGCTCACAAATTAAATGGTCTTGAGGTGAAATGAAATGCTTTGAAGAATAGTCTTGCAGGAAGTGATGTTTCCTGTGGTGTAAAAGGCAGGAATATTGCCTTTTTGTATTATTGCTTGCTTGCTTTATTTCGTATAGTTCAGTTGCTACAGCAGAAGGATATTAGGAAGTGCAGAACTGCTTGAGATCCTGTTGTTTTGGCTCAGATGTAGAACAGCAAAATCCTTGGACAACAGAGTTAATTAAAGATCTGATGAGGCTTCTGAAAAAGAATGGTACCAATCCTTCATCTCCAGTGGTTAAAGGCAGGCATCTGTATAATTACTAAAGAGAAACTAATACTCTATATTCAAAATGCAAGCTATACTTACAAAGACATCTCTATGTGCTTATCTTTTACTTCAGCACAGTGAATGTTAGCTACATTGTCACACTATGTTAACCTACAGGAAGGTGCAAATTCAGATGCTCATAAATAGCAGATCTATGCCATGTTCTTGCAACTTGATTGAGGATATTGCTAAGAAAGGTTTTCGTGACTTTTGGTGTTTCAAATTCAAAGGTTCTTTGCCCATTCACCTGTGGAGCTATGAGTGGTGCTGTAAAAAAGGTAATTGAATTTCCAGTCTTGTTTAACTGAGGCTAGTGGCTACTGCAGTCCTTGTTAATAAGTCCTTGTTAGACCATCCCAATAGGGAAAAAATGGGTTTATTTGTTGTAATGTTAGCTTAAGATGATCTTCTATGTCTTATTATACTGTGCTTCTCTAAGGAGTTTTGTCCCATTGCTCCAAGTCATTCCCATTTTGTACAGTTAAAAAATGTGTTATCCAAAGAATTGATCCAACTTCTTAGATATCAAGCTGTGATTAGGTGAGCACGATAATGGCTTTGTGAATGTCCTAATAAAATATGAAAAGTGAGTTCACGTTAAATGCTTAGACCACAACATAACTGTGTGTTGAAAATGACAGTGGCCACACTGTAGGATTCTCACAAAGCACAGGGACAATTTACAATGACATGTATAAGATGAGTAGTAATAAATTTCTAACAAGTAAGTATAAAATCAGACAGCAGCAAATAGACAACATTGTAAAATTCAAAGTTTAACAATCAGAAAAATGAAAGAATATTTGTAGTGGCTCTCTGTCACTGCATTACCGGAACAGTTGCTAAATACCATTTTCATGTCACTGAGTAGTAAGCTTCACACAGCAAAGGAGTTAGAACAGAGGTGGCTGGCCTCTGTCAGTACCTGAGCAAGGTAAATTATGACGATTACTGTGTGTTGAGAATGTTTCCATTTAATTTTTTTTTTTAAATTTTCATATCTAGGCAAAAAAACTTAGTAAAACCTGCTCACCCCTGAACTGGATTTTACTGCGTTGCTTCTTTAATCTTGAGGTCTGCTTTGGAAAGAATATACATTGCTGAATGAAGGTAGACAAGTTATTCTTGAGATGTAGCTTTTTCAGAACAACCTCTGCTTTTAAAAAAATTATTTTAAATTCATAATTAAAATATATTTCTGGACTTAGATTCTGTTTGAAGCCAGCATGGAGACCTTCAATAAGCAAGCAGGGGTTTCTATCAGCTA
>NW_008824053.1:9712079-9714311 GCF_000699105.1 Pygoscelis adeliae | reverse complement strand
GGAGAGATTAAAGTAGTCTGGGGAAGAGCAGTTTAGCCAAAATGTTGAGTAATTAAATGGGGCAACACTTGACTTCCTGGAACGAGGTATAGTGATGCATTCTCTTAGCCACCATGTTGTAATCTGAGAAGCTCAGCATTGCTGGACTTGATCTACTCCAAGAGCTATTGTGTGAGGGAGAGCGCTGCTGTGGTCCGGTGCCTGAGAGAGCCTGGGTTTAGCTTCAAGAAGCTGTAACTGGCCCATGTTACAAGTATTGGCTTTTGTCTGGGAGAAGCTTGACTGAACATTCCTACTGAGCCAGCTGGTGCTGGGGAATATCAGCACCAGCTGATAACAGGTCATATATTTTATGACCTGTTAGGGAATACAGATGAGTCCCCACAAAGGTTTGTCTTCCTATAATGGGACTGAGGTGGAATCTAGGTACCTACTTCAGAACCCTGCAGATGTTTATATCTGCATCTTTTAATTTTTTCCTTTCACAGGTTTGTTGATCAGACAGGAGGCATCGACCACTCTGTACTAGATCCATTTCTGGTGACCCTCCTTTCTGGAACCAATTTGTTTGATTAGCTACAGATAAAGTAGCACTGTTTCTCCTCCAGGGTATGAAACTCGATAGATAACATGTGGAGTAACTTCAGGGCATGGTTCCAAGGGACCTTGGCTGCATCAAACACAGGACATTACTGTTGTGTCCTGGAATTTGATTTAGGACAGCTTCTGGGAGAATTTACCAAAGCTGATGTCTGACAGAAACCTGAGTCGGGTAAAAGGAATATGCACCTTGTGTGCTTTTCTCCTCAGACCAGCAGTCACCTCTGCCTTCACCTGCTGCACCTCCTGTTCCTCTTGTCCTCCTCAGCGTGCGACAGTCTCTGCTTTCTCAACACAGTTTATTCCTTCATGGTCACTCCTGCCCAGAGCCCTGACACAGCCCTCCTGGTTGTGCCTTGTCCTCAGCGACAGTGTTGGAGGAGAGATAGGGGTGTTCTGAAAGGAGATGGATCCATCTGCATCTCCTTATTCTGTTTTCCAAAGGTCTGAGTCTTTGAGCTCTTAATACCATCAGTTCCTAGGAATTCCTTTCCTTTGAATGGATTTTATTATCCAGCCTGTGTGTGGGGAGGTTTCCTGGAGGCTCTTTCCTGGAACTCCTCCTGGCTACACAAGAAGCCAGTTTCACAGTTTGCTGGTTGTTTTGGATCCACTCTGATGGGCCTAATCCTTTCCATGATTGTGGAAGGAGCTTTGACAAATAACTTGGGGAACAGTGTCCGGAAGTCTTGTTCTATGTATTATGAACTTAATTCAGCAAAGCATCATGATTACTTTTGACTGTGTCTTAAAAGGAATACATACTTAATGCTTTGATGGAGAAAGGCCCATGAAAGCACATATTATTTATGGTTAGACCTGGTTTGGTCCCCCCATCTGCTGTGTTTATTTATTTCCTGGGCTTGGGTGGGCACTGTTTTGTTGCCTCTGCCCCTGTGTTGAGGGACATTCTGCATGCACATCAAGCCATCCATCCCCTGCCTTTCTACACCTCTGTAGCCGCAGAAAGACAGCTTGGGTATCACAGGTGCTGAGTGTGAAACGATGAGAGCCCCACAATGCTGGGATAGGCAGCAAAATGTCAGAGGTACCACTGCTATCAGTGAGAGTATTAGTCGTTAGGTTTTATTTATGAAATAATTGAGAGACTGGGAAAAATGAATCTTGGCTATATGGTTGAGTAAGGAAAAAATTTAGCCTATGGTTAATACAAATGAAGCAGAAGTTTTATTGCTAGCATTAGTTAAAATATTATCAGACCCCTGTGTTTGGAACTTAATAAACTCTGTAAAGGAGATTCAATGATGTAGTTATTACTGTGATGATTAATTGCATACTTCTGGCTGGATCAGGCCTGCAGCTGTGGTCGTGTATCCTGGAAGTTTGAATTCAACTCCATTGAGGGGAAACACTCTTCTGAAACATTTAGTTTCTTTTAAACAACAAAGCTGTTATGTGGGGAAATGCATGTTGCCTGTTTTTCTACTATATTCTACTTTTAATAGAATCATAGAATCATTAAGGTTGGAAAAGACCTCTAAGACAATCGAGTCCAACCGTCAGCCCAACACCACCATGCCCACTAAACCATGTCCCTAAGCGCCTCATCTACACGTCTTTTAAATACCTCCAGGGATGGTGACTCAACCACTTCTCTGGGCAGCCTCTTCC
>NW_008824053.1:9710974-9711196 GCF_000699105.1 Pygoscelis adeliae | reverse complement strand
CTGTCTAAGCCGTGAGCCGCCAGCTTCTCTAGGAGAATGCTGTGGGAGACGGTGTCAAAGGCCTTACTGAAGTCCAGGTAGACCACATCCACAGCCTTTCCCTCATCCACTAGGCAGGTCACCTGGTCATAGCAGGAGATCAAGTTGGTCAAGGAGGACCTGCCTCTCATGAACCTGTGCTGGCTGGGCCTGATCCCCTGGTTGTCCCGCTCATGCCTTGTG
>NW_008824053.1:9696726-9710723 GCF_000699105.1 Pygoscelis adeliae | reverse complement strand
TTGACTGCTTCCTCTTGGATTATGGGGGGTTCATCCTGCTTGCCGTCCCTGTCTTCCAGCTCAGGGGGCCGAGTACCCTGAGGATAACTGGTCTGCCTGTTAAAGACTTAGGCAAAGAAGGCATTAAATACCTCTGCCTTTTCCTCATCCTTGGTGACAATGTTCCCACCGCATCCAATAAAGGATGGAGATTCTCCTTGGCTCTCTTCTTGTCATTAATATATTTGTAAAAACATTTTTTTGTTGTCTTTAACGACAGCAGCCAGATTGTGTTCTAGCTGGGCTTTTGCCTTTCTCATTTCCTCTCTGCATTTCCTTTTACTGCTATACTGTTGTTTACTAAAAACTGTTCAGCTTGCAGCTATGTTATCAGTATCAAAAAATGTACTGAATTTTACCTGCTTTCTCCTTAGTTTGTCCCTCACTCTCCCTATCTGGTTGGACTTGATGATCTTAGAGGTCTTTTCCAACCTTAATCATTCTATGATTCTATGATTCTATCCCTTCGTCTCCAATGAATCTCCATCTGGTATTGCAAACAGATAGAAGGAGGGGAATGATGCTGAAATTACTCCATTTCCTACAAATGTAATTGCACTCTTCAGTTCTGAGAAAGAACTTTCTTCTAATAAAGTTCATTTGATCTTGAAAAAGCTCAGAGATGATTAGTGATGCCTTTGTTCATCAACATTCAGTTTCAATAATATAATTGATTTTTCACTGGTGTGTGTAAAAACAAATTCATGTTGTGAAGAGTGGCACATGTCAGTAAGAGGGCTTCAGTTGTGCTTTCCAGCTTGAGATCTTAAATTTCATTACTCTGATTCATTGTGATACAGAGGTTAGGGGAGCTGAAAATGTCTTGCTAAAGTCACAGGTGATACCAGCAAGGGACATAAATATTTCAGAGATCTGGACTAGCTTTTAGGCTTCCTTCTAGAAAGGTTTGTGGGTCAGCTTCCCAGCTCCTCCACCCTCAGCCTTGGGGTTCAGCTGGGATTCAAGGCTTTTTAGTCCAGCTCAGCTGTGTGAACTCAGATCAGTTACAATCTTGTTGAGGGGTGAGAAAGTACTTGAGATAAAGCCACGCAAAGTAAGAGAAGTAAAAATTTGTAAGTGTAATTTTGGAGATATTACAGATAGCAGGTCAAGGATTCAAGAGGAAAAGATCTGACATGAAAATGCAATAAAACTAATTTTTAAGAAGAAAGGAAGAATTCTCTGCTTTCTTCCTTTTTAGGAAAGAAAGCAGAGAATGAGAACAATGATTCTGCAACCCAGAGGACCAGCCTGTCCTAAGGAAAGTCAGTGTTCTGTCCTTCCCCACCTGGCAGCGTTTGTTGACCAGGCAGTAATCCTAGTATGTGTCTTATCTTGGATAGTGAACATATTAATACCTATTAATACTTAGCTTTGTATCTAGTTAGTGCTAGCTATGGATTCAGTACATTAGTCAATATTTTTGTACTGTTTGGTACTGTTACAGTGTAGAATGACTGCACCATTTTTGCAAGAATGATATGCACATCTTAAAATTTGTCCAAGTGACCCGGAGAAGGAGGGTTGCTGCAGCAATAGCTGAGAGTGGAATAGATGATTATCCTAAGCTATCTAGTTTCACTGACTGTACTGAAGAAGCGTGCTTTGTGTGAGCACTCCTTGCCTGGCAGATCTTCAGTGGGGGTGATGAACTCCAAGAGAAGGAGATTAATGGCTGAAGAAGGGGTAGGGTGGTACCTTGAAGCAGTTGCTGGTTTTGCTGTTCTCAACATCATCAGTGTCTTACAAGTTTGCAATCGTCCTCCTTAAAAACTTCTACTAGATTAATGTATTCAGTTATTATTCATACATTTTCTTATTTTGGGCTAAGTTTGCGTATACTACCTGATTCTATAATAATTTAGTTTTTGAATGTGCTAAACTAAACTGGACAAGGACTGGAAAAGGTTAATCTGAACTAAATGTTTATCTGCATACTTGCTTTGGGAAAATAGAATGTATAAATTATAATGGCTGTAGTTACAGTATTTTGGTGTAAGTTTGTAAAGGGGAACTACAAAAAGAAACTGCTTAGAAGCATCTGCCATGGTATAAAATGGCCAGATGATCACCACACTTATTAACTGGACCTTGGCAAGGGGATCGTGTGAAAGCTTCTCACCTGTTACTGTGCAAATGTAGTTGGCTTTGCTTAAATTTCCCTTCATTAGCCTTTAAAGTTCAGCTGAAGGTTGTTTAAGCTGTGGTGTCTTTGCCGGGAAGCAGAGAAGAAATGCTCACCCAACCTGCTATTGCAGGTCAGGAGGTGCTATGTGGGAGACTAGCAATAGCCTCAATTGTTTTAACTAGCTCCATAGACAGATACTTGACTGTGTTGTGGTTTTTTTTTTTTAAATCATTGACTACAGAAGTATGTTTTAATTGCAGCTATACTTGTGTAATGTATGTGTCTATACAAAGCTATCAGATATTTAATTTTTTAAAATTGGTACAAATACTTTTTATTAATTTATGGACTTATGTACTGTGTATATTGTTTCACAACCATTTGTGATTAAAATCTCTCCACATGTGAGCTGTATCCATTTAGTGTAATGGACTGATGAAAGATTTGTTCATGGTAAGTAATGAGAATGAGAGTACGAATTTTACAGCTCAAATATTGGGTGATTATAATGGAGTTCAAATGTAATTTTGAATGTTCATAACTAGACCGACAAGATGCTATTTGTCTCTGGAGCAAATGGTTTTGATAGGTCACCATTTAAAAACTGAATTCACAAAGTATTTACTAAGTCCTTGAAGAATTCAGTAATTCTTTCCACTGGTACTTGTCCCAGGAGAAAAATTCTGCATCCATCAAACTGCAGCTCCATGGAAAAATTAAAAGATAAAAAATGACTTGCTGGTAACATGGTCTAATAGCTAAACGTTTTTGTTTTTATATTGTAGCCATTTTGGTAAAGTAAGAATAATTTCTTTTTAAAAAACATGGGAATGGAAAAGAAATTAAAGCAAATTCTCAGCTGTAGCAGTGAGGTTTTATGATGCAGATTTAGAATGTCAAGCCTGTGCTCTCAAAAATCAGACTGTTGCCTCATAAAATGATAGTGGGAATTATTGTCTCTTATTTCAAAAAAGCAAGCCATTATCTAGAATGTTCCTTTTCATCTTGTTGTTAAAGCTCATTTTTTACTAAGTGCTAAAACAATTTTTATAGCTATCTAGCAGTTCTCTAAATCCCTAATTCTGCGAATATTTTGTACGTGTTTAACCTCAGGCATATAAGGAACTGCTTTTAATAGCTTGAAGATGAGTGAGTTTGTAAACACTTTTACAGTTCTTTTTTCCATGGGGATTTTAATGGAAAAGTAGGAAAGACTTCAATACAAAAAAATGACTTATTGAAGCAGATGAATCATGGTTTCATCACACTGAGATCCCGTAAGAGTCAAGTGCTGCATATTGGACATTTCATTCAAGGTATGCCTTGAAGACTTAGGGATGGCTTTGAAATCTTTTTATTCTTTTTGGCAGCGGCTGTTCTTGAAACTTTCACTTCATGTACCTTACTAAAGTACTGGTGTGCCTTACTCATCTCTTTATATTTATGATGCCTTACACAGGTTAGTTACACAAGATAATTGTGCCATGCATAAAATAAAAGTTGGAGCTCATTTTGAGGTTAGGCTATGAGTAGCAGCAAGTTAGAGGTGGAATCTCTGCATTACATATCCTAACCACTTTGTTTTACTCTTGCAGGATTTTCTCTTTTGCTTTTTCTTTAACATACGCATAAACGTAAATCCCCTATTTTCATATCTATATGTGTTGAATCGAGAGGGAATGGTCCTCTTTTGTTGCTTAAATTTATTATTAGTTGCAGTTATTTAGCTTTAGATTCACACAGGTTGTGGCGATGGTTCAATCTTGGAGAATACATATGGAGAGGTCAGCAATATCAGAGAAGTACATTTTTCCTTGTTAGGTTTCCTGGGTATTCAATAGAAAATTAGTGCCAGGCACCTAGATTTCATTTTGCTGCTTTGCGTCAAGAATAGGAATTTGGAACAAAATTATTAACAACAAATTATTGTGTTGGCCTATCCTTTTGCAGTCTTAAGACCCTAGTGATTCTCTTGAAGGTCAAGCTATAAAGGAAAAAGAGAGACAACATGCAGGGCAACTGTCTGTCTGTATTAAAGTGGGAATTATACCATGACTGTTGTTGGAGTGAGTGGATAAAGAGGAATGTAAATAGCTGTACTTTTTAGGACAGAATCTACATAACAGTGTTGGTCATCACTGGAGTTGCCTGTGAATCAAGAAAATAAAAGGAGTGAGGAGAGTGCCCCTTTCTGTAGACTCCCTTAGACATGTATGGCAAACATTTTTCTTTTTATAGTCTGCACAGCTTAAAAACTTGAAATTTCCAGCATGGAGACTGAAAGGAGCACAGCTGGCGGGTCTGGGGATGAGACGGGATCTCCTGCTGCAGGCCTAGCTGGGGGAGCAGCTTGAAGTAGGGGTGAATACGTAACTGCCTATAGTTAATTCTCTACTTCTGACATGGCTTGATGACAGTCGCTTTCCTCAAAAGATGGATGGAAATCTTTGCTTTGCCTCCACCTAGTAATGATGAGATGGGTTATCTGAGGCTACTGAGCCATGGGGCTGACTTGGGTGTAGAGCTGGAGAAGTGTCTCAGCACCGACTGCCTGCTGATGCTCTACTCGCACTCCAGCAGCCTGGATTCCACAGAAATATTCAATTTACTTTCACAGCACTTTTTCAGGGCCAAATTTATTTTAAAGAGCTGTTTCAAGGGAATGCTCTCACTTTATCTTCACAACAATTGAATTCAGATGTGAGTCCTTATTTTAAAATACTATTTAGACTGGGGAATAAAAGGTGTTTGAGGCCTGTTTTTATTCTTCCATCTTCATTTAATTAGTCATTATGGCCTTCATTTTGCTAAGTCCTTATGCAAACTGTGCAAAGATTGGGGGGGGGGGGGAAGTAATCTGAAGCTTTCAAAACAATTCTGTGTAAGGATTTTGTTGGTATCTTGAAAATACCAAATAATTTCCTCTTGCTTTCTCAAAGAGCTTTTCAAAAATAGGTACTCAATTTGTTCCAGTACTTCATTTTCCCCCCTAAAGTTTCCACTGATTTAAGTGGCAATTTTGCTTGAGAAGAGAATATAGTTGCAATTCTTTATTTTGTTACTTTTAGTGATTATAGTGGTTTGAAATCTTGTTCTTTTTTGCAGTTCCTGTGAAATTCATTGGTTGCTATCTTCTGTAACTCGTTCAAAGATTCTTGTTCCTTGCTTGCATAGGTTTTATGACCATATTGTTATTTTTATTCTTTGAGAGGGGTAGTATTTTAATCTATCTTTACTGCTGTCTAGACTTCCAGTCTGTGGTAATAAATATATTCTGTCAATATTCCATGTACAATCTGATATTTCACTTTAACCTGCTTCTGACTTAATTTAAGGCTATTTATTATTACATCTTGCAAGATAAACTAGCTATATAGGTGAAGTTCTCAACTGATGAAAGCTAGCATAATTTCTGAGGCTTTCTTAATAACAGTCTTTGTTTGAAAATATCCTGCATGAAAAGATTGTGCAGGATTGCAACAAAGTGCTGTTCTGTAATGCCAGCTACTTAAAAACAGTATGCAAGTGCTATTCGAATTACTGACTTGCCTCTTCTGAGTGTGTATAGTGCATCCTGCTACTGCTGATACCGAAAATATACTTTATTACAGTGCCAAACAGCTAATAAAAAAATAAGAAGCCTAGATTTAGTCCTTTCTCTTGACTAAAGGGAATTGAACCAACAGCTTCCCAGGAAGAAGTTCTAAGAAAGTTAGTTTTTCTATAAAGATGAGCTACTTCTTGGAAAAAAAGATGAGATTCATGTAGCAAAGAAGCATAAATTATAGTCTAGTGGTTAAGGTACCACCTGGTAGTAGGAAATGTGGGCACAAGTCACTGCTCCTAAAAAAATTTTTCTACTTCCTTCAATTTAGAAGTTTCTCTCTGAAACTCTCCACTGTTAATAAACCCATGTCACCAATTAACTTTCCAGCCCTATCAGGAATTTCCCAGATTCTTTGAATTGTCATGGTTTTGTAAGATTCACAGTTATTTACAGTTTGGGGTTGAATGTTATGAATAGTTTTCTTCAGAGTGTGTGTGGGAAGAAACCATAGCTAAGATGTGTCAAAATGTCTCAGTATTTACTGGTTTTGAAATGACACACTATTTGAAAAATTGCAGAGCTTAATAGTGGCTTAAACACAAGAAAATTAACACTTTGAGCAGAAGTGTTTTGATTAACCTCAAAATAATTTGTTTTTATCAGACTGATTCTGAAAAATAGCCTTTTTTCTCTTTGCTTTAGCCACTCAACCAAAAAATCAGTTATTTTCATAACTTTATAGTATTGCTAAATTTGAAACCTTGATAATTCTCCATTAGTATAGTATAAATTTACATACTCAGTTTGATAGTCCTGTATTGCTAAATAATTAATGATTAGTTTTGTTAAATGTCCATTGCTATGCATTTCTGTTTAAAACTCATGGCTTCTGCTAAATGTATTTCCCTCTGCTGCTATAGAGGAAGGCAGCCCTATTATAGTTATTTTTCCTAGCAAAATTTCCACAATAATACCACATTAAAATAATTCTATGATATAAGATTGGTGACCTTAAAAAATTACATATAAAGGAATGCTGTGAGGTGGGCATGGTAATAACTGGGCCATATCTAAAGAATAGTATATCCTAGAGTGGATTAAAAACCAGGGAAATTAATATTTTAATAATTTCCTACAAAAATAGATCAAATAGATCTTAATGTCTGAGCTTCTTTTTGTGCAGATGTGCAAGGTAATGGCTGATTGCAAATTCAGAGCCATCCTTTGTATAGCAAAGTTTTGGCAATAGAATATTAAATTGAACTAAATTTAAAGAGTAATATAAAACATTCTTTAATTACAGCTCATTTCATATGAGAGGAGCTGTTGAGCCTTCTGATTCCCTGTATTCCCTGTCTTTTTTACCAAAGATGTCCTCATTAATATTGAAAAATATTGAAAAATGTTAAATAATGTATTAATGACAGATACAATCAAATGAGATGAAGTTATTTCCAGCACTTTGTTTTATTTGTATTTCAGTAGCACAGAAAACAAAATCAAACCCTCACAGCTGAATCTACTTCACACCAAATATGAGATTTAGTTCTAGGTATTGTACCTCTATTTATTTCAATGATGTTTTGCAATGACCTTGATTTCATGGGTTGTTTTTTTGATTTATGCTTGGTAGGATCAAGCATGAATATATTACATATAAGGTAAATATATGCATGTGTGTGTATAGGCATGTAGATATACATAAGAATATAAAAGCCTGAGTCATAGAAATTGGAAAATCTTGTACATTTCCATTGCTTGCAACTCTGACAAATCTAAGAAGATGGTTCTACCATTAAAACATTGGACCAGAAATTAGGAGATCTTTAAAATGGAGGGTTATGCTGCTTCTTTCTAATTAATTCTGAGGTTTCTGTATTTAAGTTATAAACTCTCCTAGTGATCTCTTGGTCTGTGCATGTATCTTACCTACCGCAACAGACTGTCTTTCCAAGAAGGAAAATTAGACCATTCGCTGAGACCAACTGGAGTGGCACAGGTCATGTCATGTGTTTAATTTGACTTCCTTCTCAAAACAGGGTGGCAGCATCCAAATTGCATATTGGGAGTGGTCCCCAACATGGGCTGTGGCTGGTCTTGCACTCATGCACTGTCTGGGAAGGTGCTAATTTCTGAAGGTCAAAACTCTGCTGGGGGCATGCTAGGAATTCAACAGTATGATGTTTGTGGTTGAGGGCTTAATCCTCTTCCCTGACTTGTTTTAAATATTCATGTAGAAGTAGTCAGAGAGCTCTGCCAAAATTGAAGTTTCAAAGCACTGTCGTAAGATGATAAGTATTAATACAACTGAGAAGGCTCTGTGCTTTCATCTTAATGTGATGCTGGTCTTCATTTTCTAGTCTAAGTTTTCCAACAGTTCACAGTAAAAAATAATCTTTAGAAAGAAAAATAAAGATGTGTAATATATTATACTTTTATTATACATAATGATCAAATAATTCTTAGTACCTGTGTTACCATACAGAAGATATTAGAATTTCTTCTATTATTTATCCACTGCATTTTTTGTGGTATGACAATTTTTTGAATAACAAATATGTTGTGTGTAGTCAAACTGTTGTGTTAATATCCTTGTGGCTATGGTTTTATTTCAGTTAAGCACTTCTCTTAAAAACAGGCAATATATTATTTTCATAATTAAAATGTACTGATTTACTGTTAAAAACTGGGAAGAAAGCCAACTGAAACCTCTTAATGGCTTTTAATTATATTCTTAACATTAGCGTGTTACCTAGTTGCTTTATTCTGCTGTTACTGTTAGTGCAGAATTGGGGTGGGGGCGGGACAGGAGGCGGGAAGAGAAGATACCAGTTTGGAGTTTGAATGATTTGCCAAGATCTCAAATCAAAAGGGTCTGAAATAAGAAAGATCTATGGAAAGAGGAATTGATGGGACAAAAGGAAGAGCAGAAACAGGAGAAGATCAAGCTATGAAATACAAGTGGTGACACACCTTCCATAAAGGATTTTTTCCATTGTCCATGGAATCAAAGGTGTCAAAGAGGGGGAAATGTAGAGTCTCTAAAATCTGCATAGAATGAGACATTTTGAAGAAGAAAAGAGTGGAGAGGACGTGATTCAAGGAGTGCCACAGAAATCATTATTGAATCGTTAATGAACTTGATGGCAAAATGAAGAAGTAGTAGGAAGTTGTGAGAGACCATAAGAGACCACACTTAGCTTTTGTGGGGAATTCTTTAGACCAGTGATGAGGTATATTTTGACTATGGTCTCAAGGAGCTGCTACATTTAGAAAAAAAGAAAAAAAAAGTTATTGCAATATGCAATAATTTAAATATGAATCATAACCCAAAAGAGGCTAAGCACTTTCCTTACTATGTGGAGAAGAGGGAGGGACTGAGGAAGAAATGAGAATGAGGCTTCAGAAATTACTTAGGAGACCTGGCATGCAGGATTTCCAATAGTCATGGCAGGAGTGATCCACTGACAACAGGAAATTGAGATTTGGAACTTCCTTGGTCTGAGAAAGAAAGCAGCTGGTTGAAAACTTTCCATAGAGTCCCCACAGCTTCTGTCCGCAGTCTGTCAGAATCCAGATCTGTAAACTCTTTTTTACTTTATTTTTTCTAATTGGAATTTCAGGTGGAGATGCCTGGCTACAGGATATGGTCTACACTGAGGGAGTTTCAGTAGACACAAACAACGTGTTTATAAGAAATGCTGATAACTGGCGAACAGTAAAATTATTCAATACAATTTCATTTCAAAGACTTTGCAACATAATGTAGTTTAATCTGTTGGGAACACAGAGATTTTGGTTGGAGACTTTAATGCTGGCTTGAATGTCTAATATGCCATGAGAATACTATTTATATTTTAGTATGAACAACTGTGTCAAAATGTTTTTAATGAAGCAAAAGGAGGGCATTTTTTTTTTTTAAATTATTTCCAAAATCAGATCACAATTGTTGAAAAGATCTTCCAGGGATCTAGGGAAATGAATCTGGACCCAGTTTCAAATTACTTAGCATTTGCTGTGTATAGATCTAAACTATGTACAGCTCACTAAAGCTGTGTAGTAACTTGTAGTTTGTTCTGGTGTCCTTATCCTGTCATTTCAAATCTCTGATTGTATTGAAAGTTGCACTTCTGAAACGAGAATTCATGTTACATAACCTACTGCCTAACTTACACTGTGAAACAGAAAAATTTTATGAATCTCTGAAAAGGAACGCCACCAGTTTTCATTCATTGGTATGAGGAAAGACATTGAAATGGTGGCAAATCAGCTGACCGGACTATTTAAGTCATCATTCACATTGGTCAAGAAAAGCCTTTTGTCAGAGACAAAAGAAAGAAGATCTATGAGAACAGCAAGAATCACAAGATATGTCTCTGTTGCTGTAGTAGGTATGGATTTTTCCAGACATGGGAAAGTATTGTAGAGTAGTGCTGTGTAAGAGTAGAAGTAGAAAGAGTATTCACTCCATAATTTTTCATCTGGTCTGAAAAGTATCTGTGTGGAAAGGATGCATGATTTTTCTACTTGCTGTGAGCATTCCCAGTCACAGATGCTTATTTTAATGAGCAAGTGAGGTTTTTAGTGTGTTTAACCTCTATTAGCCTTACAGAACCAATCCCACCCTGGGCTGTGGGAGCAACAGCATTGCTCCCTCCTGAAAAGACTTACTCATTGATTTCCGCACCCCACAGTAATTGCACTGACTTTATATTCTCCCACGTGTAGTACTGAGTTATTGTACTGGGGAGTTCCACGGATCTTGGAGTTGCACCCAAGATCCAGATAAACCAATAGCTACTGTCTTGTTAAATTCAGTGGGCTTTCGATAAATTTAGTATTTATACTATTAAATCTTTAACAAGGTGATGATGTAAGGGCTAAAGAACACAGCCACCTTTCAAGGATGTGAGCTGAGTTGACACCTGTCTTTCAGTTAACAGACCAAAGAGCTGAGAAAATGCAGGATAGTGATGGGCTAAAAGTAAATGCCCATGTGCCTGAGCAAAAGGAAGCCAAGGAGGTCATTTGAGTCATAAGTGCATCTCCGAGTCACAGTGCCTCCCGGCGTGATTGCTGGGATTGTGCTGAAGTCTATGAACTTAAGCAAGCATTATTTTTCTGTAACTCATTGACCCAGTAGCTGCAGAAGTTAATATTATGTGGTACTTTCTAAGTGTCAGTTTTGCAGGGTTTCTTTTCAGACAACAACTTCATCTTTGTTGGAAAAGGTGGGCACTGTGTTATATGACATGAATTTTTAGGCATCAAAGGCAGATGTTTCTCTAAAAGTTTTAAATGCTAAAAGAAATATTTGTGTGTTCAAATTAGAGATGAATACTTTCCTTCGGATAGGGGATGGGAACCTAATGTGGAAGTGAGATGTAATCTGATTTGTACCTAGACAGGCAAATTGTCCAGAAATTAAAAGAGTCAACTGCAAAGGTGAGGAAAGAATAAGAAATGCTGAATAATATTGCTAGAAAGCTGAAGTATATAATATGTCATGTTACTCTGAGGACAGTGTTCTCGGTTGTTGAATTCACTCCACAGTTTATACGTAGCTCTATTTGTTAATAAAGCTATATGCAGACTTTAGGGCCCATTCCAGAAACGAGTGCAGTGCCTCCTAAAGTTGCCTGCACTGGTAGCTGTTTAGCTGTTAATGGACTTCATGGAACATATATTAGCTTAGTGATTACCACTCCATCATTGTCCTTCTGTTACAGGAGGTGGCATCTGTGCAAAGCAAATGTCTCTATTATCGTCCTTCTCCCAGAGACATTATAAAGTGGTAAAACTACACCTGTTCCATTTCCAGAATATCATTTGCAGGTGAAAGCTGAATCTGTTACTTGAAAGACTTGTTAATATGACCAAAATGTGGCATGTAAAATCTTTTGTTGTCTTTGCGCCAAGTGTTGTGAAGTAAGCTGTCCAGAAGGACTAAGCTGCTCTGATCAGATGGTAGTCCTGGTTGGGGTCTGCAAACCTCTTTGGTTTGCTGGCATCCACAGCTTGTGCATAAAATAAAATAATGGCATCTCATGTTTGGATCAGGCAATTCTCTTTTTTTTTTACAACCAAAACAGAGCCAACAAGTCCTTGTTGAGATACAACAGTAAACAACTTGGTCATTTTCCGCTGTCCTTACTCATCCTGCAAATGCTGTCCTCCTTGTGGTTGTTAGCAGGGGCAATGTTAATAATACCAGCAGTATATGTGGGATCTGTTCCAGGCAAAAAGGAAGGAGTACCTGATGTTGTGACTGTTTCAGGCAGTGTAACCACAGATAATCAGTCTGAGGAGCTGTCTACCCAGTAAAACAATGGTGTGAGGTAAAAAGGCTTTGTGTACACAAAGTAGTTTCATCTAATTAGCATGGCTTACAAAAGAAGAGCAGAGATGTGGTAACCCATGTTTTGTGATGTGTCAGTACCAAGGTTATGGATTCCATACTCTTGGAGAGCTTATACTGTCTAAGAGTTGCCAGAACATGTTGATGTCTGTGGCTACATCTTCAGGGATGTGACAGTTAGATTAAGCAATTCTGAGAAAGTCAGCTATGTTTTTCTGAGTAGTGATGAAGCCAATAGAATGGTTTGATTTTTTTTTTATACGGTGTATGATCTATTGTGGTTTGTTCCTGTGATTTCACATGGCTTGAATTATATTTCATTGCTGTGTGGGTTTTATGCTAATATTTTGGAATGATTGTGTGATGCCCATTTTTGCTATAATGTGTTACTGAAGATCCAGTCAGTGGCTTTTTTCCATAATCATCATAGCACTCCATCTTATTTCTGCCACTTTGAAATATGCTTAAAACTATGTTAATCACTTAAAGTTTCAAGCAAAGACAGACATTCACTTGCCGCGATAAAAGGTACCAGTCACCAACTGAAGTAAAAGGGTTATGCTTTTGTGATCTGAGGTATTAGGCCAAAAACCACCTGATCCCTAGTCCTAGACGCACTATAAACACGACAGGTAGGGACAAAGCAATTTTCTACTGCTCTGACCATAGACCAACTTTGAAATAATAAAACAAACTGTACTCTCCTGCTCCAAACAAACTGAGCTCTGTCTACTCTTGACACCGTCATGGGATTCTAGTCACAGTAGGCAGGACAGATAAACACAAAGGGGTTGTTCCTCTCCTTTCATGTATGTTCTACCCAGTAAGAAAGGAAGAATTTCTCTGCTGAGACTGATATGAGGAACTGGTCCTGAATCGTTGTTTCAGGTCCATGTTATTATTTGCATTTTGGAAGTTTGCTTTGCAGCCACAGGCTTGGGCAATTTTTTTTTTTAATGCTGTCACTCATGGTACAAAAGTCTCCAGGACATTGTCCCTTTTGCACACAATACCTATTCTTTGCTTCTACTAAAAATGTGTGGTTATTACTCTGATTATGCTAATTCTTAGCAAAGAATAAATGAGAAAATGAATTATTCTTCCTCTTTTTGAAAATACAGTCTACCCCCAAACTTTGTTTTAAATACATATCCATTCTCCTGCGGTATGTCCTGCCTAAATTTCTTTCTACATCCAGTTTTGTCTCATATCCAGTCCCTTCTGGGAATATAAAGAATTGCTGCTTTCATTTGGTCTCTCACTGTGAATTTTTGATTAGTTTAGCATATTCCCTTTTCAAATATATTTTAAGTTTGAGAAAAAGGATTTTAAAAAGCAAAATAAGTCTGTATTTCTCTCCGTAGCAGCAATAACTTTCTTGGCTTGCATTCACTGTTTTCAACTATTTTTTCATATTTAAAGTTCATTTTATTCTGTGGGACAGGGCTACAGAACACAGTGTTCTCTTATTACCAGCTAAGTAGTAGGTTAGTAGTACATTTCAGAGTTATTTATAAAAATAAATAAAAATTAATGCGGTTGATAAAAAGTAATGATGAATTACTTACCATATAATAGTATTTGAAAGTTGGCCAAAAAAGCATTTTTAAAAAACTATCTTTATTATAAAAAAAAGTTATCAAAATAACTGCACACATGTACAATATTTGTAATATAATTACATATATTATAAATACATTTATATATGGTTGGGTTGTCCACTGCTACTTCACTAATTCTGTATTTGTCACAGGTAGAACAAATGCAATTTCCAGGGCTGACACAGCCTCATCTGCCTGTTGAATCCTAGTTCCCCTTGTGATACATGCACAGCCTACTACTTGACTTCATAGAATCGTAGAATAGTTTGGGTTGGAAGGGACCTCTAAAGGTCATCTAGTCCAGCCCCCCTGCTGTGGGCAGGG
>NW_008824053.1:9694279-9695642 GCF_000699105.1 Pygoscelis adeliae | reverse complement strand
GACATCTGTAGCCCTTCCCATGTCCACTGATGTAGTCACTCCATTGTAGAAGGCCACTAGGTTAGTCAGGCAGGACTTGCCCTTGGTGAAGCCATGCTGGCTGTCTCAAATCACCTCCTTGTCCTCCATGTGCCTTAGCATAGCTTCCAGGAGGATCTGTTCCATGATCTTCCCAGGCACAGAGGTGAGACTGACTGGCCTGTAGCTCCCCGGGTCTTCCTTTTTTCCCTTTTTAAAAACGGGGGTTCAGGCAGTGGATTTCAGACCTCAGTTTGAATAGCGGTAAAGTTGTAAATGTTAAGTTTAAATGAGATTTATGATCTGTCTCACTCAAAAGGAACAATGCTGAAGGGATCAAGGGCATCTCTGCTCCTGCATAAGACAATCTTCTTTTCTTCCCTTTTTAAAAACGGGGGTTCAGGCAGTGGATTTCAGACCTCAGTTTGAATAGCGGTAAAGTTGTAAATGTTAAGTTTAAATGAGATTTATGATCTGTCTCACTCAAAAGGAACAATGCTGAAGGGATCAAGGGCATCTCTGCTCCTGCATAAGACAATCTTCTTTTCTTGGTCCGGCTGTGCCAATGAAAGAACTCTCTGCCCCCTAACTCTTCATTCTTGATTCAACTTCTCTGCCAGTTGAGCAGGTAATGTAATTGCTCTCTTGTTAAAGCAAACATGCCAAGATAATTCTAACCACTGCTGAGTTTGCTTGATACTAATCATGGAGCACCTGGAGGCAAGCTTCTCCCCTACTGCAGAACCCACTGCCCCAACAGGCAGCTGGGGTAGTTATCTCTTATACTGGCCCGGCTGGATCTGAAATAAAATATAAGCCCCTCTTTAGCATCTTTACTAGGCTGATTCTGTAATGGTTTGGTGCAGCCCCAACCATGCTGCTCAGCTCTCTGCATTTGCACTGCTTTTCTCCTCTGGCATGGTTAGTAGGTGCTGCATGAGTTGGTGCAAGTGAAGAAATTTATGTCCAACATTTGCTTAGCCCATTTGGGTTGAAGTTATGCCTTTCTGGAAAAAATGGTCTGAGTGCTTGGAGAAATATTGCAGGTCCCATAGTCCAGCACTGAAAGCTGGGAGAGATCATATCTCCTCAAGTCAAGAAAGAAAAACTCAAGCCCATAACAGACCACTGAAATGCAGTTACTGAAATCGTGTTCGAAAAGATTCTGTAGAAGTTGATATCTTCATTGAAAATATTTTCTCCAAGTGAAATGACGCTATAAGTACAGAATACAGTATGAAATTAATTTTCATTAGCAAGCATCCTGGCATTTACCCAGCTGTACTCAAAACTGTTAGAACATGCTACAGAAATGTACTCTGTCCAAAACTGATTAAAAAGATGC
>NW_008824053.1:9651939-9694258 GCF_000699105.1 Pygoscelis adeliae | reverse complement strand
CTGAAAATCCTGCTTATAACAAAAAGACTGATGTCTTGTCATTTAAAAATACACCAGAAGCTAAGAAAAAGAAGCTTTAACCAATCAATCTGGGACACATGCATTTTTAAGCTAGCAAAGGATTTCTATCCATCTTGTGGTTTTGTTTTGCTTTCCTTTTTGTGTTCAGTGTTATTCATGAAAACATTGTTTTAAATCATTTATTCCTGCAGAGAATTCCTGGATGCAGAATAGTGTGAATAGCCAAGAAATTTGTAATTGTTCATCTTGCATAGTCTCTGGATTTAATTCCTTTCAAAGGTCTGTCCAAATTGAAATGTTTGGCTGTGAGTTGGTACTCGTGAGGCAGGAGTCCTCTTAGATTGAGAGTGGCCGGCAGTGCAGTATAATGCTGTAGGCATCCTGTCAGATATACCTTACTGGTCCTAACAGTACTGGGAGCTGGGAGTGAGAGGACACTGTTAGTACAGGTCCTTCTCTGGATCCTCAGCTGTAGATTTATTCTTTTCTGCATGCAGCTATCTTTGCAGGTGTCTCAGGTATATTCAGCTTGGCTGTGTCTAAATCTCTGGCCGCTGTAGTAGTCAGCACTGGTTTGCTGTACTCGCTTGCACCAAGGTAGTGCCAGAATTTGGGGAACCAGCCCTGAGGAAGGGCTTGGTGGTGCAGCGTAGCAGCCTCCGTCAGTGGGAGAACTGGTGCACACTGATCTTAGAGCAACCTGGACACTGTGACACAGCGGTGGAAGAAGGTTAGCACAAAATGCAAAGCTTGGTCCCTTTCTTCTAACAGAAGTGTGTTTTTTTTGCTGAGTGCTGGAGCGGTCTTTTCATCAGATAAAAAAAAAGCTTAATCAATAACCACCAAGCATGAGTAAGAGCAAGATGTGCTGACTGGCTGGAGAGGGTGCTGCAGGGCAGCTGGCCGTCGTAGTGTGGTTTGCTTGAGTTGAAAATGGAATTTTTCTATTAAGGGAAACTTATCTTACAATTTAGAGACATCTTTTTATTATTACTGCATATAGTAATGACCTGTGTGTTTAAACTGAAATAATAATGAAAAATGACAACAGTATCACAGTATTACTTGCAACCTCTAACTGCCAGGGAATGGTAATACAGAAGATTGCCCTTTATTATAAGTTTTTCTGACTGAATTAGGAAATGTACAGAGAAACCTCAGGTTTTTAATTAATCATTTTAATCTTGATACACTTTCTAAATGCATTCATTGTCTTTTTCATTGCTTGCTTAGTTGCCTTTTTCACCTCAATTACTGAGGAACCAGCGCCAGCCAAACTTCATAAATATCCTTCTAGCAACTTTTCACGACTATTTGGGTTTTATTCGCAGATGTCTAAACAGATGTTGCAGAACAGTCTTATACAGGGATATATACCTTTACTTGCCGTTTCTTTCTAACACTAGCTACTCTTCCCGGGTAGCACAGTCCTTGTATTATAAAGGCTGATGATGCACTGTTGAAATTTTTATCTGGGTTCTGTCTGGCAGCATTTGCATTGTTGCTAAACTACCTGTTTTTCCACTGTTCTTCTTGAAGAACACATAACAAGGGCTAATGCTATTTCATGACTTGCTTTCACAATCAAATACCGCCAATGCTAATCTACTTACTTTCTGCGCAATTAAGTATCCATACACTGCCTACTCTTGTTAACTGAAAGTCAAGTGACTTTCTGAATAAATCAAGTGGAAATGTGACCTTGTATTACTTTTTTTCTATACCCGCTACTCTATTTTGTTTGCTGAGGTTTTGTTTTAGGTGATCTGGCACCTTCAGATCTGTAGTATTAAAGATAAAGAAGAATTACAAACTCCTAAGCATGCTTTTCTTCACATTAGTAAGCTGTCCATCAAGTTAAGTAATGTGTTACTATGTCAAACTTGTCCTTTTCATATAAAAGCAAAGGACAATAATTTTGAAATTACTCAGTGATTTTTTTTTTAAAGATTTAAACTTTCTAAGCAATTTAAAGTGACATCCTATAATAACATGGTAGTTTACACAAAATACTAAAATTCTATGTATAAAACTTCCAGCACCATATGCTTACATTTTTTTATTTGTCCAATAATGGCTAAAATATAAATAGCCTGTTTATATTCAATTTTTTTCATTTGAATACCCTTCCTTTAAATTCCTTTTTAAAAAAAGTATTGATCTTACATAATTTATCATAATGTATGTTTGCAAATTACATACTGAGATATCTGTCCAGATACCCTGAAAGGTAGCATAGGTGCTACAGCACAAACCACTAACCTATTCAGTAGTAACTCACTTCTGAGTGCATCCGTAGATCACGGGGTGAATACAGACAGTGAATGCAGAAAGGACTGAACCTGCTTTTATGGTTTACATAACACAAATAATATTTGGTGTTGTCAGATGAAATAGAGTGCTCGGGGCTTGGTAAGAAAGAACAAGAGCACAACAGATAAGAGAACATTGAGTGTAGAGGGCATAACTCTGTAACGGACACACAGTGTTTAGGAGATGAACAATATAACACACTAATTATGTTTCAGTACAAACAGTGCCTGAACAGGAGATGTGGTCTGAGCTGAGCTCTTGGTACATGTGGCTCATGCAGCCCAATTTACATCACCCTTTTTCAGTGAGTAATTGAGCACCCTACTGTAGAGCTGTTTAGCTCCTTTGTCATTTCCGTGTGCAGTTACCATGCATATGCAATCCCAGAAGCTGCACGCTCTATTCAGAAGTGCAGATAATGAGTTATTTTTGCATTTATTTACATGCAATTAAAAATCCAGTGGCAGTCACAGTTTGAAATGTAGCTGTTTGCCACCTATTTAACATTTTTGAAATGGAAATTCTAGATTTGTTTTTGTCAGTTAAGAGGAATAGAATTTATTACCAAGTATAAATAGATGAAAATGAAACTGAAAATTTTAGATCAACCCAAAACATTAAAATATTGTTCTGCAGAATAATACAATTGTTTTGCCTCCTTGTCTTTTCTTAGGATACTTTAGCATGTTTCACATGATTGGAAAATTACTTTTCTGGCCAATCATTGGTTTATCTTCACAAATCGGCATAAAAGCCTTACCTTCTCGGGCCCTTGGAAATTTTTCACCAAGAAACTACCCAATAAAGCTTCATTTGAAGATTCACCTCAGATCAGTAAGAGCCGCCAACTATCTTTAAGCTCTTGAGGACCATTTGCCTTTTTTAATAATGTCTCATTACATTAACTTATATGCACACGCAGCAGCAATTTTTTCCTTTACTATGCATTAACTTCTGTCAGGTAATGGTGTGTTTTGCTTATACCCTATAAGAAATTACTCCAGAAACCAGGGAATTAAAATTGCCAAAATGTGGTTCCTCTGAATATAATTATACAATTGAAAGAAAACGCATTCTTAAATGACAGTAAGGAAAAATTTCCCCAAACTGTGGGAACAGGATATATGAGTTACCAGAAGTTTGGCATATTTTAAGGTGCACAGGAAGTTCTTTTCTCAGAAAGAATAAAATTTACTTTGTGATGTCCCTAATAGGATGTTTCCTTAATCTGAACTTGAAACTGAATGGAAAATGAATTTTGACTTGTTGGTTCAAGTTGCCTACTACTTTTTTTAGGTGGCTGAAGGTGACACAGAATAACTGGGTTCAATTTTTGTCTGCTACTGTATACGTAATAGAATGTGATATAGCTCTGAAACTATAGTAACTTGTTGTGGTTTAACCTCAGCCGGCAACTAAGCACCACACAGCCACTCGCTCACTCCCCGCCCCCCCAGTGGGATGGGGGAGAGAATCGGAAGGGTAAAAGTGAGAAAACTCGTGGGTTGAGATAAAGACAGTTTAATAGGTAAAGCAAAAGCTGTGCACGCAAGCAAAGCAAAACAAGGAATTCGTTCACCACTTCCCATCGGCAGGCAGGTGTTCAGCCATCTCCAGGAGAGCAGGGCTCCATCACGCCTAATGGTTACTTGGGAAGACAAACTCCATCACTAGGAATGTCCCCCCCTTCCTTCTTCTTCCCCCAGCTTTCTATGCTGAGCATGACGTCACATGGTATGGAATAGCCCTTTGGCCAGTTGGGGTCAGCTGTCCTGGCTGTGCCCCCTCCCAGCTTCTTGTGCACTTCCAGTCTTCTCAGTCGGTAGAGCATGGGAAGCTGGAAAGTCCTTGACTAGTGTAGGCACTACCTAGCAACAACTGAAACATCGGTGTGTTATCAACATTGTTCTCATCCTAAATCCAAAACACAGCACTGTACCAGCTACTAAGAAGGAAATTAACTCTATCCCTGCCGAAACCAGGACATAACTTAATAGAAAAAATTAAATTGCAGTATCTGTAAATTTTTTTCTGTGCACTGTGGTGTTTTTATACTCAAAATACGATGTAAAAATAGTCAAGAAAAAATTCAAGGTGTATTAAAGAGAAGAAAAATGACACAAGCAAATATATAATCTGTCAGATTTCTTCTGAATTTTGCTAGTGGCTTGAATGGGAGAGAATTCAGTCTTCCTCCCATTGAGAAGGGAAAAGCATAGCTATAGGTTAAGCTTCCATTGCAAGATTGCCTTTAAATTTAATTGTGACCATGAATCGTGGTCATAAAGCTTCCTGGCCAGTTGTTGTTTGATCCAAAGTATCAGGCATATATTGGGCATATGTCTCAGGAAGCATTGAATCATAGCTGAAAGGCTGCAAAGAAATTGGCTGTGTAAGTTCTTGCCTCTAGCTTGAACTGTGGGTGATGGTTGACTTTGTAGGAGCACGGAGGGCAGCCCTTGCAGAAAGAGGTCTGGATGAGATGTCATCCAGGAAGTAATTCCTTACCGCTGCTCAGATATTAGGTGTTCATCCTGAGCTTTTCCTCTGTCTCTGTTGATCCATCCATCACATGTGAGGAGCTGAAGTTTGCCCAGGATGGCTGGCTCTTTTTGGATTCCGTCTTCATGGTAGGTTTCAAGGACTGACCTTAAACCTTACTACAGCTGTGTTGTATGGGTCACCGGTGTGAATGGCTGGCAGCAAGGCATAGCTATGGTGAGCTGCGCATGCCTAGGCACAGTCCTCTGGTGGGATCATCTAATGTACATGGATTTTCAGCATAATGTTCTGAGGCTGAAGGAGATGATCAAGTGATCATTTTGAAACGGTCAGAGTCTGCAGAAGGACCCCAAGCATGTTTGATTCTTTGTTTTTTTGGAGCGGAGGAGGAGTGGTTTAGACCCACTTCAGCCCAAGAGATAATGGATGAGAGAACAGCAGAAATGAGAATATTCTAGAGATTTTGTGCCTGCACAGCTCCTTAACGAACTTTGAAACTGGATGATGTGGTAGCACCAATCCATGCAGCCCCCTGCGAACTGGATCCCCAGCTGCAGAGAAGCCCTTGAACTGTGTTGGTCACTACTGGTCCAAGCTGCAAGCACCCGGATAGGAAGGATAGAGCTGGTGGATGGAGATGTGCAGAGGAACAATGCTCTGTTGTGTGTAGAAAGGGAATGTTGATAGAGTTGGTGGGAACCATTACGGAAAATGTAGCTTATTCTTTCTTTACATACATATTCTGTTACCATGCTTTCTAACTTGTTCCATTTCCCCCAGTTCCTTAGACAACCTTTGGAGTGCAGGAACATGGAGTGGTTGCAACTTAAGCAAAGAGATCAGAGAATTTGCCCCACCCCGTCTCCCTTGATGGAAGTTGGAATGGCTTAATTTTTTGACATACTGCCAAAGTTTTTCTTGCTGACATTACTCATCTGGCATTAGGGTCACAGTGGTATCCCTTGCTTTGATGCCTGACAATAAGTGAGAACTCACTGCCTGAAAAAGCTGGTTGTGAGTCAGAAGACTCTTCTGAAATTATATTCATTTAATGTGCTCTCTATGTACTGTTTTACCTTCATGTGAGACATACTGATGAAAGGATCAAAGACAATGTATAATGTAACTGTATTCTTGAGAAATCTCTATTTCTCATGTCCTTGCCTAATAGCTTGTTACAGAAAAATTTATTTCCAACCACTTATCCCTATATTGCTGTTAGGACCAACAGATAGGGTGACAGTTGCTTCAGGTGATAGTACATTTTGTGTGCTAACGTAATTAAATGCAGAGAGACACCATTGTTAGAACAAATAAATCCTATAACTAGGACCCTGTACTCCCCTCTGTGGGAGAAGTTAAACAATGATGTATTCATGGGGGAACAGAAATTAGAGATTTAATGGAGCTATCTGCCAATGCAGTCCCTTTCCAAATTGCTGCCATTTCTCCACAGGAATTTCAGGGCTCCTCCAGCTGTGATTTTTCTGCGTTTTCTTTTAAAGCTCTTAACCAAGATAACAAGAATAACCCTTTGGCTCATAGTTTTTTGTAATGAATCATATGAGAACGGGGGCCATGCTGTTTAAAGCAAGGAAGTAAGGAGAAAAGAAAATTAGAAGAAAAAATGCAAAAAATTCCCATTGTGAATCTCACAGGATTCTTTCTTTTGTTGTTGAAATTTTGGTTTTGCTCAACGGTTTTAAATAGTTGCTTGATTTCCAGGCTTCAAAATCACAGAGAATAGTCAGAAAGATTTCTTGCATTTTCTATGTGGGGAATCATTACTTGCATATACAGCGTTTCCAATGGCCTCATATTTGTGGGTTGTCAGTGTCTCTTCTGAGGACTGGATGACTTTATGTCCAAATTTTTTGAGTATCCTGCAGTCTGGAGTATATAGAGTTTTTTAATGTGTGTATGTGTCATTATTTGGGATATCTGTTGACATGTTTGATAGTAATACTTACGGATTTCCATTAAACTCAGCAGAATTGAGCAGTTCTGGAAAAAAATCATAAATATTCGTGCAGAGCACTGCAAAATTCAGATACCCCAAATATGTGAGCTACTGAAAGTTGGTGAGATTATTAAGTTTCAGACTTGCTAGAAGCAGGAACTATTAGAAATATTGTAAAGGTTACTGTCCTATTGTTCTTTGCTGCCTGTTTTTTTGCAGATACTTAGCACATTTTTTAAAGACATCTCTACCTTGAAGTACATATCTCAACTGACTTGAAATCTGAAGGCTGAGAAGCTTAAATCCAACAAAAAAAAATTAATAAGATGTCAAATTGGGAAAAAGTCCTGAAATCCATTCTTGCCGTGGTGTGTTGCCTTTTTTTAGTAAGTAAAATGTTCTCTACATAGTTTTATTTGTTTACGTAGGAGAGAAGCATTACCAAAGCAAATGCAGAAGGATTTGTTTAGAGAAAAAGCAGCTCTCTAACTGCTAACATAATCATGTGAATGACTAAATGCATAATGGGATTATCTGGTGAAAGGTAAATGCGTTGGGAATCACTGTCAGGAAACTCAGTTCCCATTAAAATACATGTGAATGATACACCTAGAAACAAAAGAAACTGGAAACTGGCTTTGATAATATAAAAATGGTAGCGGATAACATGACAGCATTTGGAATTATGTTACCAACATAACTCCATGTTACCATTTTCCCCAGCTCTTGCTTTCTGTTTATCTGCAAGACTGAGCTCTCCTCTGCATAGTCACCGACTTCATCCAGAGTCTCAAACAATGGGAAAGCAAGGACAAATTCAGCACTTACTGCAACTGCCAGAGTGAAAGCAGCAGAAGGAAAAGACAAAGTAAAGCAAAAAACGCTGGTGCTAACAACGACATCTAACAACCAGCTGACATAGTCTAGAGCCTGTGCTGTACCGCTCTGCCTGCCAGCATATTCATTTTAAACTCTGCATGGCATCCAGATGCTACAGTGATGGGCAATAAATAAATAACATTGTTTTGTTCACAATGACGATGACTCGGGATGCTCAAGAGACAGGGAATGATTCATATGCAGCCTTCAGATCTCCATCAGCTGTAAGCTATTTTGCTTGCCCTCAGGAATTCAGTTACTGGGACAGGGAAACAGATAGTTATTAGTGTATTACTGCTGTGCTTGGCTACTATATGTTAATTTACAATTGTTCCATGTTCAAGTAAGTTGCTACTTATTCCTCAGGTGGCTGAAGTGCGGATATTGTGAGGAGTTGCATGTACTAGGACGTGTGCCTGGTGGAATGAATTCTTCTACCGTTACAAGCCATAGAAGTGAGCAGCACAAGGCAAAGCAAATGAACTGCAGTCTGGCTTCTCCTCTGCTACAGGTGGCTTTCTGAAGAAATATCACCATGCTCTTTCTCAATCCTGCACCTGATATTTGAATTACCTTTACAGAATTTTGTGCCTTTTTTTTTTTTCTTCCTAGAGGGTGACAGAATGGCAAGGTCCCAAGCTACACTTGTGCTTTTCATTGCAAGAGATGTGCAAAGAAAAAGTGTAGCTCAATTTGAAGTTATCATTTCCTTTTAATTGGTCTGTACTTCTTCATGGCCATGAAAGAGCTCCATTTACTGCTGCATCCTGTTCTTGCTGGGTATGGATAGAGCTTGTTGCTCTTGTGCCTCTTCTCGTTCAAGTCTAACTCTCTAAACTTTTCAGCGCATGAGAACACAAAGCTAACAAAACCCATCAGCTCTGTCACAAATGTTACGTGAGAATGTTACAACTAGGGGAACAGAGGCACAAATTAAAAAATTACTTGCATGGTAGAAAAATTACACAACTGGTTATTCTGAGAGGCAGCTAGAAATGCCAGGTGTCCTGGTTCCTTTTCCTTACCTGGGAGGATTTGAGGGCAAGATTCTATAATTATAAGAAAAATTTTACACGGCCGTACTGCATTGTTTAAAAGCTCTTATTTTTCTCCTTTTATTACAGCTTGACAATTGTGATCAGAAGCAAATGCCTAATTTGAGAAGGCCGGTTCAGGAACACAATTGCTGTCTGGCACTGTGTTCTGTTCTGTGCAAACCTACACAACCGTGAACATCCAGCTTCAGCTTTGTGCAGCGTGGGTTCCAGGTGGATGTTTTTGCTGAGTTTGGGATTTTGTTTACAAATGCTTCCACGCTAAAAAAAAATAAAAAAATTCCCCACATAGAGTTAGTGTAAGCCATTAAAAAAAATGTGTTTGAATATCATATATATCTAATACATGTCCTAAAGGTAGAGATGCTGAATTTTCCTGCTAGATTTTAACTCCATTTTAACCTTTTCTGTTTCTTGGTTTCATTTGTCCTTTGAATACGGGTTTTGACTATGCTGTCTGAATGACTATTTTTTTTCCACTGAAATTTTTTCCATGTTTCCTAATGAAGAGAGCTTCTTTCTGCTTCACCAGTTTAATTTGTGCATTACAACAAAACAGTGCAGAAGGATTACATTTGTCAAACAAAGTGAAAACATATTTAAAGGACAGATATTCTTTCCAAACACTGAGGGGTTCTTTGCCTAAGTCTACAATAAGAGTTTTTAACCACTGCAGAAGCTCAGTAAAACTCTCTGAAGTTGGGCGATATAGTAATGCCCTGTACTTTTTTACTGCCTTCCAGTTCAACTCTTTTACCACCATCAGCCAATGTGTCTTCACAAGATCCTTCATAGGGAGTCTCAGTGTATACCATTAGCTCCAACTTATAGATAAAGCTACCAACATTATTTCTTCACCCCTGCTCCCACCTCCAGAAAGTCTCGGCCACCAGGTTTCTGAGCAATGTAAGCAGATGTGGTGCCCACTAAGGTCCATAGCAATACTGTAGCTGCCTGCAACAAATGCTGGCTCTGCTCTCAGGTGACTTCTCCAGTGCTCTGTAGGCTCCTGGAATAAAATTTGTGATACAGCATGCAGGAGACAGCAGATATTTCCAGATGTTTAAGCCTTTGTAATATGTAGCATGCTTTTGATTAAACTCTGATAGAAGCTATTTGCTATACATCTATAGCTATATGCTATGCATCTACTCAGGATGATGCTCAGGATGCTGTGTCAGGAAATGAGTGTAATTCCAGCTGCATACAGGTGAGTATTTACTCATTTATTCTCTAGCATCTACCAATGCATCCTATGCTTTGCCATCTTTATCACTTGCATCCAGTAGCCATAAATGGCTGCTAGAAGTTTCTTTTGACTTCTTTTTAGGTATGTTCAAATTTGACCTTTCTGTTATTTTATTTCATCTTTTTTTTTTTCCTCATTTTTCATCCTGCAGTTTGGAACAACCATTTCCTTCATTGTCCATGAAAAGATTTCAAAAGATGTATATTTACTCTTCTTGAGACAAGCATGTCAATCAAATTCTATATAAAACATATATTCTACTTCAATGTGGTTCAGATTATCAAGTAATATCCAAAATGCAGAAATATCATCTTTTAAAATGGAATGTTTTCATCATCTCTGCTAGAAATACTCATCTCAGCATGGGATATGCTGAAATCTCTAGCAGCAACCCAGAATTAAATGGGTCTATCTGAAATCCCTGAAATGACCTGCAAATATTTCCTAACTGCCAAATGGCACTACGAACAGTTTGAAATACATCAGTTATTGCTCATTATGAACTGCTGTAATTGCTCTAGGACTGTGAGCAGCTGTCCAGAAGACAGTCTTTTTACCTGACATAGCATGGGTGAAATTGAGAATCATTCCACTTCCTCTGTCAGTATTGCTGTCTATACCAAAAATGTAGCAAAGTGCACCTGAGTATGATGCAAGATACTAGCTTGATATAAATTTGACTTGAAGAGAGTCACACATTTAACGTCTTTGACCGAGACCTAAAGACCTGACTCGTAATGCAAAGCATTCTCAGGAAAGATTGTTTTGTCCGAGAGGTTAATTCTAAAACATGCTGGAAATTTTTTATTCCTTTTCAAGCTGCATTTGGATGAGGTGTTTACTGTCTTACAAGTGGCATAGTGCAACATTTTTTTGTAATGCAAGACAAAACACAGGAGGAGCATGAAAAAAAGAAATCAAAGGCTGGTTAGTGGTGAATAGAAGTAAAAAAATAATTATATGGAAAATGAATTGGAAATTAATTATATGGAGGAGCTTGAAAGTGAAATACCTGGAGATTTGGTGGTCAGGAAAGGGGGAAGTGTTTGGGACAGAGACATGCAGGAGGGAATAGGTGTTAAAGTAACTTTACCTTTCATCTGGGTAACAGTCAATCTGAACTGATGCACGATGATCTGGAAATGGGTATTTTAAAGCATATGGACATTTGTTTTCTTCACATCTGCCTTTTCTGCACACATCTCCAATGGGTTTGACCAACTTTGTGTATTGGCTGTTTTTTGGGGGATTCCACTACTGTTCACTAACGATATTTATGCAGGATGTATGCCCACATTTCTGCTTGAAGAGTACATCCAAGGGTGTATTGGAGACACCCCAATATACCTCTCAAACGGCAAGTTTTTTGACTAAATGTGATTGTTTCAGTTTTTCATATATCATGAGATTTACGAGTAGGTTGAGTGAGCCTAATGCAATGCTTATGTTCCAATTTTTGTCAGTGGACAAATGGGACAAATGGTTCTTGATATAAAGCAGAGTCTGCCTGAGGTCGAATTTTATGTCACAGCTATAAATATCACTCTTGCCAAGCCCTGTTCATTTCATAGAGTGGTCACTTGCTTAGCAATTTTGAATTTATGCTTGTGCTGAAGGATTTTGCTGTATGTTTTGTGATCAGTCTCCTGCATTTCCATCATCAAACTCCTTAAAGCAAACTTTCATTTTGGAAAGCAGTGCCCATACAGTGAGAAGCTAATTATCTATTGCCACAACAGTGTACACAAATGAACAGTTATGAAAGTCACTAGGTGGGTACATGTTCAGTCATGCTCTGTATGCTGTAAGACAAATGCAAGCAGTTTCTCTAATGTTTATTTATTTCTCCTATGTCTCTTCAACACATATTTTTGAAATATTTGTACTTGCAAGTTCTTCATGGTTATTGGGTGTGCAAACTATGTGATTTGAGTTACAGTGTTTGCAGTCAGTTGATATTAGATTTCTTTACCCTGTGTTCCTTGAAGACTATCATAATTCTGCAAGATAATGCACACTTTCATAACTGGCTGTTGGCAGTGCTTACTGAAATCTACATAGGCAAGTCTCCTGGTCGAAAGATATGTTCTGTGCTGGTTGGCTGATCCAACCTACTGACCCGTGTAAATAAAGACAGCCCCTCCAAAAAGCCAGCTATGCTCATTTTTCAGTCAAGATTTGGAGAAGGTGGTTAGTACAGACATTAGATATCCATGCCTGTTGATTTTTTGGGAATGTATGAGAACCTTCTTGTTTGGTAATAGTTACTAGTGAGTGACTTCCTAATTTAGATTTATTTGGATTTCATTTTCCATTGATATCTAATTGTTCAGTTACAAAGTTGGTTGGTGTATCATGTATCTACAGCTTGCACAGACTTTGGACTCTGTTTGCACTTTGGTAGACCACAACAGCATCACTTGTCCTTCTGGATCCTTGATGTGTCATGGCATTGCATTCAGGAGTTGGGGAAACATTTTGTATATCTGGAAGTAAATGACATATGGTCTGTGTCTTTTTTATTCTGCCTTCAGGGAAAGTGATGAAGAAATGGTTGTATCTTGTAGAGAATGAGAGAAGTTTTGCAGAAAATGGCTGGAGAAAGGTCAAATTTGTGACTATTGTATGTTGTGAAATGTACATTGTGAAACTAATGAAAAACGTATGAAATTGGTTTCTACTGAGTAGAGGAAAGGCAGAATCTGGCCCATAGGGAGAAGCAATAAGTATGGAATAGGAACAGTACAATAGTGGTATTTACATAAAGACTTAGTAAAACAAGCTGTGTTATTTTAGCTGAGTCTGCCCGATTTACTATACAAACACAATACTTAATGATACATAATTGGCATCTGATCAGTACCACATAAGCGGAATGTTGTTGTGCAATATTCTGTCTTTGGAGCAGTTTCCTTTCACCGTGCATTACCAGTAAGGTCTGCTAGACAGTGCTGACAGAGAGAGCGCGAGAGGGAGCAGTAGCCCCAAATGTGCTTTTGGAATACGTGGCATAATCCTTTGATATAATGATAAAATCATGGTGTTTCTGACTGTCTGTATTCTGCTCCAGAGGCTGCTGCAGCCTTTGGTCTGAGTTAGATGAAAGCTCAGCCTGGGGTTGCTCAGAGGCCTTGAATTGCTGTAGGGCAGGATGCTTGGTCAGCTCCCATGATCCCCCCGCTTTGCCTTCTGCTGCATTGTGTTCCCACCCAAAATACTGAGCAGCTCCAAGGAGGCTGGCTCTGGCAGATGCATTGCAGTTCTGCAGGCACCTCTGGAAAAGGGCATAGAAGACTTTGCTTTGCTCAGAAGCAAGTGGGAATGAACATGATCTACTAATACAAAATGCTTCATCCTCTGACAGTAATTTTCTTCCATATTCCTTTGTGGTTTGTTTTGCAGTTTTATTTCTTAATTTTCTTTCTTTTCCTTTACCCTTGCAGCGCCATATTAATGGCATCCTTTAGATACAGTGGCATTCTCTGTGATATTTTGAATTTGTCGGTATAGTTTGCTTACAGGATTATGTTAAAAACCCCTCTTGTTCGCTCAAGTTGATGCAAGAAACAACCCTGACTCTGTCAAAGGGCTGCATGCTGTGCTCACTAGCACTCTTGGGGCTTCATTACCATTTTTTCTGACCTAGGTTTCCGGAGGTTGGCAGGCCCTCATCTTTTAATAGAGGATTGGAAAAAAAAAAAAATTGCTTGGTGGAGGTAGGTATAATTCAGCTCACGGCTGCAATTCTGCTCTTTATAGCTCAATAATTCAGTCAAAAATATCTTAGAATTAGCAAGCTCAGAAATAATTAGGTCATGACTGGGATATCTTTAGGACACAGCTATCTGTTCCAGGATGTGCTATGAAAGTGTTGCTAGATGAGACACACCACTCCGAGTCACCATGGAGCTGGTGCACAGGGTGAAGGTCTAGACGAACGCTTGCGGTCCTCCCAAGCTCCATTTCCTGTCATTTTTCTATTAACTGAGACCAGACATATATTTCAGGAGGATGTAGAATTGAGATTTTTTGGTATTTTCAACAGTTAAAGTTGTTTTGATGTTCCTCCCTGCTCTTCCCTCCCACCTCCTACGTTTGGAGGTGTTTGCCTCAATGTCAGCCAAATTTGACAGTTGTTTCTTACACATTTCTGTAAGTACAGATACATAACACTGCTGTCACCAGGAAGAAATGTGGGTTTTCACTTGTGGTCAGAAAGAGCTCTGAAGTTTGTATAATGCTTTTTGCTCCTAGACAATTTTTTGTTCCTAGACCATAGTATATCACTGTGATTTCATGGCACAGCACAAATCACTTTGCTGATGCTTGTGGTTTACTCTCAGTAAATCAGCCGAAGAAAGTGTCTCCTACAGAAAAAGGTTTCCACAAAAACTAAGTACTCTGAAGGACACAGGTGGAGTAATTCCCATTTTCCTTTTTATTCTTGGCCACCAACCAACATGGGCAGTTTTGCTTTGCAGCTGTACACTGTTGCAGGTTGGGTTAGATTCTGAAGCTGCTTCTTATTTGTCTCGGGTCAGTGGGAAAGAGAAAAATTGAAAGAAACCATCTCCAGTATCTCAATCTACAAAGAGTTAAACCTTGCTCTTACTTTGAACTTCCTTTAACTAAGAGGAGAGTTTCTACCAGGAACTCAAACTTTACAGGTTCAAATGCCCTTTGCAAGAGAACTTCTCACATGAAATACATATAACTGACGCACACTTGTATTTGCTCTGTTATAAATGCAGGCAAACGAGCCAAAATCTTCAAGGGCATCTGTGAATTGTAGATGTAGAGGGAGGAACATAGGTGGGGAAGGAGCTGAACTAGTGCCTATGTGCCAGCTAAGCAGATTATATTAAATCAGTCACTGGCAGAAAAACCATGAGTAGCAGTAGAACAAAAAGCACTGTCTACTTGCAGCAGTGTATGTGTGTCTAGATCTTTATTTTTGGTCAAGCTGATATGAATATGGGAGATATTGAGAAGGATAATGTTGTGTATTTGTATGTTTTTCTTTGCTTTTGTTTGTTTGTTTTATAAAGTCCTGAGATGTACTTGGGAGCCCCAGTCAGTCCTTCTGTACCACTGATGTCTGGAAAGTTGACAGGTCCTCTCAGCTTGGGTAACAGGTAGCTAACGCAATAATAACAAAAATAATTTGCCCTAAACCATGTTTTTCCTCCTCTCAGTCTGGGGTCTGTGGGTAAGGGAGAGGAATGTGGCCACTACTTCAAATCAGGCTGTAGACCACATTAAAGACTTGAGAGCTGCACATGGCTCTTTTGTTTTCCCCATTTTATCCTAAGCTGTGTTCAGTGTTTCCTGCAGCTGTGCATCTGGGTGGCTTTTCCTCAGCAGTAATGCCAGTTCATCAATGTCAGCTGTGGTTACTTGAAACCAAGTGGTTAAGCCTGCCATGTTTGGAGATGTGCCACAAAGCCATTTTGTTTTGTTGGCTCAGTGACTGATTATAGACCTATGGAGAAGAGATGTTGTAGGCAACACTTGAACAGTCTGAAGTAGTGTAAATTGTATTATGAACTGTCTAATTTCTAGTATTCAACATACATCAAACTCATTTCCACGCTGAAGGCATAGTCCATTGCATCAGTTGTGGCCAGCGTGAGCCTTGCGGGTGTGCACTACGAGGAAATCCACAACACAGTCCAGTAAATTCACACACACTCTTATATTAAAGAAAATGTAATCTCCGTGGTGCTGGCCGAGTAAGACTTCAAATTAAATACTACTTTAAATTAAGGGCCACTTTGATATCAAAAGGCCTCTTCTGTTTTCTACAAAAATTCATAGAAGTCTTTCTCGGAAACTTGAAATTCAAGAGGAAAATCATCATTAAAGCATTCATTCCTTATTGAGAGAAATTCAACTTGTCTTTCTTTAAGTTTGAAATTAATAGTAAGTTTGCTTTCTGCTTTTTGAATGTGGTGCGCTGTAATAACATACCGCAGCTTGACAGTGAGTGTGGACTGTTTATTCCTTTGTAGAGTCACAAGCTGCTATATCAAACTTCTGTTCTTTCACCGGTAGAACTCTTTTCAACTATATAAAGCACAGTTATACCCTGAGAAGTGACACTGAAAACTCCACTGCAAATAGCTTTATTTCATGTCCTTGATTTTTATACAGCATATTTTGCCCAGTTCAAAAGGGTAAAGATGTTATTTTCTAACAGCTGGTGTCGCTACTGGGCATGAACATCTGGATCTGGAGTTCTCTCCTGTTTGTGTGCCATCAACAACCACCTTGGTCTGGCTGGGGCGTGCTACATTTTTACTTGGTGCAGCCATCAAATGGGTCAGGTAGATTATATATTTTAAATACATGAGTTTATATACACTGAAATAAGTAAAACTAACATATTATAGCACTGTAATATATATTACAAATATTTTCAATCTGTGTTTTCCTAAAGACATGCTGGCATTTTCTGTGCAACACCTATCTTTGAGTGAGTTCTGTATCTCCACAGAGGTTGGGATAGGGCAGTGCTTTGTATCTAGAGCCATAAATGAAAGCCTGCTTCCTACTAACTTTTTGGGGTATTTAAAGATCTTTTGCTGTATTTAACTTTATTACTATTAAATTTATTACTACAGAAAATGATTACCTAGAAAGAAACATATTTTCTGAGCCTAGAAATTAAATGTCAGTTTTGGGAAAGCTTCCAGATAGATGGAAAAGAATTAATTGGTGATAGAGAAGACTTTTTATGTCCGTGCAAAATATTCCCCTGCCTCTTACCCTAATTCCTCCAGGCCACTCTCTGTACCTTTGCTTCTTTTGGCATCCAGAGGCTATTCCACAGCTATGGCCATTTTATTTGTGCTTGCGTACCATTGACTGTAGCACTGTATGTCATTTCTGACCTGTGTGCTGCAGGTTCCCCATCAGTGACATAAGGGTTTTGTTAATATACTGCATATTATATCTTCATGAATGAAATAAAAATGTCCTGATCAAATGGACTGTAAGCCTGGCAGGATATAGGTAACCTCTGTTTATGCACTACCAAACACAAGCATCTCCACTACTGATTAGATTAGTACCTTTGGGCACCAGCTTAACATATATATTTAATAACAGTAATAAAACTAATTCCATCATATTCCAGGCACACCAAAAAGGTAGCTTTGAAATGCTTTTGGCATTGATCAGGTCTTTTGAACTGCCCCATAATGATATAAATGGTTTTATGCACTGAATGATGTTAACTTACTTGTCCTCCTGCTGATTTTGGGTGCAAAAGATGCATCAGGTGGCCACATGTGCCTGCATTTAACTGGGTTCAATACTATCTTAGCTAGCTAACCAGGACGTATGTACCACATACACGTATCTTTCTAGGTGAATCAGAGCTACCTGTTGGGTGCACGGTGGACTATATATTGCTGAAGGCTAAGTGGAAAATATTCTGCACCTCGAGCATGAAAAGACATGTTCTATCCCTATTTTGTGAAATTCCAGCTGCAGACAGTGTGGACTAGAGGAATTATCACAGAATCTCAAGAAACCACAGCTTTGTTGCAATAATTTCTTTTTTTATCTCTTGTGCTGTTTATCAAAGAACTGCCAAGAAGTAGGAGGCTCTCATCTTCATTTCTCACTGAAATTAAGAGAAGCAGTTTTGTGTACGTCTTCCTGAACACTTTCTGAAATGCTCCAGTTGGCATGATAATTTGCAAGCCATACTCATTCAGCTGCTAAATTGTTTGTAAACTGTTTTCCTTGCATCGATTGTTTCCTGGTCTCCTAAATGAAAGAGCTGTGGATGTATTTACAGTCCAAGAAAGCTGGACCAGTGACAGAAGCTTGCAGTTTTAGTCTTTGCTCATCAGCTGACATAAAGGCAAAACCAATGGGGAGCATGTGCTTACTCTTTCTCTAGTCTCTAACTCTGCCCACGTGTTGCCATTTGACTTGGATGGATCAGAGAAGTCAGCATTCAAGGCTTCTGATAATTCAGGTCTGTGAGGGCATATTAAGTCCCAAACATCACGAGGACAGTTTGGTAAAGACTTCAGAAAATACAGATATATATTCATGGAAGTGGTGAAATATAAAATAGTTTTACAAAGTGAAGAAATGCAAAAACAAGGATCACAAGTTATCTAGTGATGAGTCTGTAATTAAAAAAAATCTAAAATCTCCTGTTTGTTTTCAAGTGTCCTGAAATTTTGTTGCCTCCTATAGATCCTTGTACAAATACACTGAAGTTGCTTCTGAAACTTTAGTAACTACAGAGAAAATGTGCCTCAATTTGTATTGATTTAGAGAATTCCCTTTTTTACAACAAACTCATAAATGTCTTGAGAATACTTTATTCCTGTGATTGGTTTAGAAAACAACCCCTAAGTGATGGCAATTATCATAGAGTGTAACCAAAAGATGGCAGCAGTCCAATATTTTTTTTCTACCAAGTAGACAAGAGACTGAGTTTATTTACTGTTTTATAAGGTCTACTGTGTTATTGGAAAGGAAGAATGCTATGGACGCTATTTCCTATTGGAAAGGAAGTGATTAAAAATATTTGAGAGGTAAAAAAAGCTTTGCACTTTTTGTGTAAACGTAACTGCACACTTTTATGAAATTGCTAGTAATTGGACACTGCCTCTAGGATGCGGCAAGCAGAGAATAAACTACATTGACAGGAGGCACTTGTCAGACCAAGTAGAAGTGTGTTCATTTAAACACTTTCATGCTGGACAATTCCCAGATGGGACTTTGCCCTATAGTGACAAAAAGACCCAACCAGACCCCCAAAAAAGAATTAGCTTCCCAAAACATGAGGAACGGTAGAGGGAACCAGAAAGACTGAGTGAGGCATGTTTCCTTACCCTTTAACAGTGAACCTGTCATTATTTCTAGTGTGCTATCTTAATACCTGTGTGCTTCAACTGTCCTGGTGATGTTCACAAGGGAAATTACTAGATTAATGAAATGATCTTCACAGGCCTTCCCAAAGCCCTGTGAGGTCAGGGAAAACGTTCCCACTAACTTTGTTTGTTTCTGAATCACCTGCAGTCTGGTGGCATCCCAAAAGTGCCTGAAATTTTGCAATGTACAAATATGCACCTTATGCTGGGTTTTGGATTATCAGTGCAGTCGAGGAGGCCATAACAAAACAGAAGCTACCTCTCTTTGGGGAAAAAAAAATTAGGGAAATAACTGTTTATTGGACTTACAGTGCAGAAAAATTCCCAAACAACAAAACCAAAATAACCAAGCACTCAAACAAAAAAGCCTTTACCCCCAAGCATTTTCAAGTTCAAACACCTCACAAACCAAAGCACATAACATCTTCCAAAACATAGAAAATCCCTTAGGAAAAGGTTTCTCATAATCACAAACTTTCTTACAGGCAATTGCTCAACACCTCTTAAGCAACATTTCCATTATGGGCAAAGCAAAACCAAAAGCTTGTAGCGTTCCAGCACGCATTCACTTGGTGCTGTAACTGAGAGTCTGTTCTTAGTCTGCTTTACTCTCAGCTCCTTTGTAAGGTGAATATGAATTAGGAACATAATCCTGGTAACTGACCTTCACAGTTGTGAAGTGGTGTTATCACCTTGTTAATGTTTTTCATAAATTTAAGCAGGACGAATGCCTGATATTCAACCAGTGTGATACACCGCTACAGAAACACTTTGGGTAGCTGAAGGCTGTCCTGATCAGGGACCGTCTGTTCATTTATTTTAAATGATGAAAATCCCACTAGTGTTTTCCTCTGACTTAGTATTATTTTTGGTAGCTCAAGGTTCCAGGCTGAAGATAGATATGGGGAACAAGTAAAAGAAACAAGTACAATGTGCGATTCATATACTTTTGGCTTCAGAACAGAAGCAGTTTGTCCAAAGGAAGCAGGGTGAGTAGGACTTGCTTTTTCCTACATAAGGTTTTGAGAGAAAAGCTACAGGAGAAAAGAGTCACAAAGACTCTGATAGGTGAAACGTGATGGAAAATTTGCCTGCCTTGTTTACAACTGTCACCTTTTTTTGTGCCTTTTGACTTACCCTGATATTGGATAATTCTAATTATACAACTCTGAATTGCTACTGAATTTTATTTCAGAAGGGGAAAAGTGAATTTATTCTTTGTACCAGCAAAAGAAGGTTTAACCTCCTGCAGAAATTCTAGTTCTTTCCTTCATCTCCCTGCTGTTATTTTTTAGGCAACTGCTATCTGCGGATGTGAAGGCATACTTTGTTTTATTCACAGGCCTGCAGCCTCACAGTCCTCCTCTCAGTTAGTGCAGTGCAGTTAGCGTCAAGACAACTTTACAAGCCAGGAGAGTTTGACATCAGTGGGATTAGTCTCAGAAAGGAGCGTACGACGTGACTCCAGAAGAGGCACGTGAACTCCTCAAGCTCTTTGTTAAATAAACAAAACGTTGATGTTTGTGCGGAGTTAAACATCGGCATTTCACTTTGAGCATTAAGCGAACTTTGAAAATGCAATTTCCCCTGTTTTTATTACATTCAACAGTTTGACAAAACTTGGCTGTCAGAAGTACTTCTAAAAGGAGTGACCAGTAAAGAATGGTGTCTTTTATTGCATTGAAAGAACAGATGTATTGACCTTTTTCTTTTTTGGTGGCTCACACATGTACACTTCATGCCGATGATGGTTCCATTACCGGTCTTACTAACAGCGTTTACTTTTTGTCTATGTGGTCACTAATTTATATGTTAAAATTCAAGGCTTTTCTTCCCAAGAAAAAGCTGTATAGGAAAAGGAAAGAAGAGCATCAGTCTCATAGTTATACTTAAGCTTAAAGATTGTTTTACGTTATTTTTTCAGGAGGAGTTTCAACATGATCATCCAAATTTTTTTCAAAAACAAACAAAAGCATGAAATTATTTAGAAATTTATATATCTTCTGAAAAACATTTGAGAAAACCTGCACTATCACATTAGTTTACATTAAGCCCCAGCAGAATTAAAGATGTGTAGGATTTTTTTTTTAATAGCTTTGACTAACTTTTTTTTTTTTGTGAACAAATTACTTCTCAAAATGTACTATTTCAGACAATGCAAGATGAAGAAAGATACGTCCCAGGAAACTATTGTAATATTTCCAAAAAACATTTGATATCTGAATTTGATTAATGAAGAGATTTGGATGACATTCATAAAACTGAAGTCTGCTGAACAGGGTTTGGTCTCACGACATCCTGGTCTACTGCTCTGGTCTACTCGTGGGATGAAGACCTAGGGTAAAATTTCTTCTTGGAGTCAACAGGGCAGTATTAATGCTCAAGTAACCCATGTTTTGGATGATTTTCCAACAGAAAAAGGTGAAACGTTGTTGTGAGCTATGGTCCTTATTTCATGTAATCAAGCAGCAAAATGCTGTAACTCAAAAGCTGAGGAAACTCTGAAAGAAGTTCACAGGCAGGAGCTGACAACAGTTCCCTGAGGCTGAACATGTCACTTGTCACTGATCCAGGCAAGCAGTGTTGGCCACAGCTGACTCCTTTCTTCTCCTAGAGAAGGGTTCAGAGGACTCATCCAGCATGTTCCCACAAAAGCCAGCCCTGCTGCCTCACATACCCAGGCCTGGCATGGGAGCAGTCCTAGGATGGCCTGCAAGTCATCTGCGATCCATGAGCAACAGGATCACCACCTTTGGTACGCAGGGTCAGGGACATAAAGTGTTTTTTTTTCTTTTCTTGATTGCTTTCTGACTCTGGCTTGCTGGCATTATTAAGTATGTCTGATTTGTTTCTGCTTGAATGAAATGTTTTGTTTAATCTCAAATGATCTGTCTTAATTGGCTGAGTATGTGGAAACATTTCAGTTTGGGATGGATCCAAAACAATAACCACTAACTTTTTTTTCCTGTTGGCTACTGAACCAAAAAAATTCAATTATTTACATAGTTTCTGTTTTAACATCAGCTGCAGAGGAACTTGGTAGGATTATGCCTTTGTTTGAACCTGAAAATCAATGTGAAATATGAAGCCATAGATCAAAATCAAAGCAAGCTCAGAGAAGAAACCAGGATAGAGAAGAGAGGGTAGTTTGCTGTTTTAGATGTATGTATTTCTTTCCGATAGACTTGAGTTCAATCTGAATTCATATCAGAGTCTTAAAAGTTGATATTTTTTGGGATTCATGTTTTCCTTTGATTGAGTATAGAAATAGAGCTAGAAGATCAGTTCTGGATATTGAACCTAGTCTGTTTTTAGGTGATGCACACATTCTGGTTCAGGATAGTGTTCACTTGTCATTAAATAATGTGAGCAGCAGGTTTAGATCAGAACATTATGATAGGTTTTAAACTTGCTAAAAGTCAGCAGTTTTTTGGACCAGGGCTTCGTATTTTAAGTCAGCATCAGCGTTACAACTTCTAGCCAGTGTGAACTTCAGTGTCTTCAATTGGGATTTCCAGATCAGGTACATCTCTAGTGAAGGTAAAATATAATGTGGAGAAGGAGACAGGATAAAAGACAGACAAACAATTTTTCATGCTTGTCTTGCAATAATGTAGTAGAGAATAGGAATGGAAATAGCACTGTTAGAAACTATCTAACACAAATATGATTTAGGGAGATGAATGAGAGCTTTGGCTGTATCTTTGGCGGAAAGGAGTCAGATGCGTGATGGAAAACCCATGTTCCCTCTCCCATAGAGCCAAGCAGATGCTGTGGTTTCTTCTGCCCCTTATGGTGCATTTACTTCTGAAGTGGTTGATTCTCAGATGGAAAATAGCAATTAAAAAAATACATTTTTCTTTTTTCAAGCACAAATTAAATAACTGCAATTTGCTTTATCTGCTGTGGCATTAGAGAGATGGAAATAGCTTGCTTAGGTGCTGGTTATGGATGTGCCTACCCCCCCTATGGATGTGCTCACCCCCCCTTCTTTCTTCTCCTCTTCAAGCCCTCCACTATCTCAAGCTGTCACTTGATATGTTGGCAACCGAATTAAATGCATACAAATACTGTTATTTTGCATTGGATTCACAGGAACAATATTAAAGCAGTTACCCAGTAAATTCAGCTTGGATTAAGTGGAACATACCTGCCAAGACTGGCTCATAAGAAGAATGCGGTAAAGAATATGAAGTAAAGTTAGAAGGTGATGTTTTGGGTAGGGTAGATATCTCATTAGGGTCAGTCCACGGGTCATTTTTGATAAATGATCAATATTATTATTTTTATAGATTTTACTTTTTTTTAAAAGTATACAGGAATTACAGCCAAAAGTCATAACTGGATGCTGCATATCTTTGAAAAGGCTACACTGAAAAATTTAACAGTCTGAATTACACTTTTGAAGCACACTGCAAGCTATAATATAGACTTCCCGTCAGAGCCACTCCAAGCCCAGTGTGTCAGATCACATTCAGGTTTTCTAAACAGCAAGGAGGGCTTGGAGCATAATTGAAATAAAACAAAACCTGATGCACAAGTTCTGTGGAAAACAGTGCGTGAGTCAGTAGTCATGCTTTCTGGGAAACCTTTCATAAAAAAAAAAAAGAGAAATTAGTCTGCTAAGAGAATCTTATACTGTAGAGAAATGAAATTTCTCTAAACAAGTGAGTCTTTGTGGTGCTGATTTGATGATCATATTGAAATGTTTGAAGGTACTGCCAGTGGCCAATATTTCCTCCCAGTGCTGGACTATGTCCTAACGCCCTGCACTGGCTGTGCTGACGGGTTTGCTAATCTGGGCACAGAGCTGAAACTCTTTTGCAAACGTTGATTTCACAGCATTAACTCCAGCTTTGTGTACACTTCTTAGCCTGTAAGATATGAGGTCCTGACACAGCATTCTCTACTTTCCATCTGCCTTCCCATTCCCATACTTCTGCTACAAAGTGGTGCTGCAACAATTATACTTGGAGGCACGGGGAGAAGAAACTGCAAGTTATTTTTCTCCTCCAAAAGTGCCTGCAAACTAATCCCCAATTAAGCTTTATACTGCAAGCTATTTATTACGGAGAAAAGGTTGTCTTAAGAGCTTGAGTTGATAATTTTTCTCCAAGTTTTTCTGTTAGCCTCTCCTGTGAAAACAGTTTTATAAGGAAGAAAGGAAGGGAGGAAGGGAGGAAGAGAGGAAGGGAGGGAGGGAGGAAGGAAGGAGAGGAGAGGAGAGGAGAGGAGAGGAGAGGAGAAAGGAAGGGAAGAAGGAAGGAAGGGAGGGAGGGAGGGAGGAAGGAAAGAAAGAAAGGAAAGGGAGGGAGGGAGGGAGGAAGGAAGAGAGGAAGGAAGGAAGGAAGGGAGGAAGGAAGGGAGGGAGGAAGGGAGAGAGGCAGGAAGGCAGGCTAGCTTACTAAGTGTCACATGCCTCACTCTACATGTATTATATAGATTACTTTCTCTAGTTCATGGTAGATGAGATATCACTATGTAAGAAGAATCAAAGAAAAGAAATGGTTCAGAAAAAGTTGGGTCAGTTATTTGTGAAGTTGTGGAGTTTTTTCCCTCCTGTCAACAGTTAAATTGATTTTATAATGGTAATGCCAACAACAGTTGGGATATGAGTGCAACATAATGGCTTCCATTTGATTATTATAATTCTGGTTTTCAGCTGCCAGTAATCTTCACTAGTATTAGTTGTACCTAACACCTTTATTGTTATGTTTACAAAAGATAACGAGGATTGGACTGAGCTCCCTTCTCTACAGGTGATCAGATCAGGATTAGAATACACTGGCAGGGCAACGTGGTAATACCAACTGACCACTTTTTACTTGGTTATGATTTACTCCATCCTAATTCCCAAACTTTCCACCCTCAAAGTAAATTACATGATTAGTTTATAATTTTTTTTTTCCTACAGTCATGCTACTGTAACTCAATGAAGTCTATCAGCCTCTGCTTCATTTCCTATTTTCACTGTTAAACAAAAGTGAAATCACGACTAGGAGGCCAAACATGATGCAGTGGGAATAAATATATGGGTTTTTTTTTTCAGTATACTTGCAGTATCTTTTTTTTAAGTGCCCCAATATTATTTTTCACAAAAAGTCAAGAGTAATTTGATTATTTTATCATAACTTTTGCATCTTGTGAGTGGATTTTATTAGTGCATAGAACAGAAAACAGAATAAATTTCTAGCTTCATAGTGTGTCTAAGTACCTGTTGTCTAAAACAGGTAATATCTTAAAGGGCAAGCAATAGAAATAATTGCCTAATACTTTTAATTGAATTCGGATAGTTTCCTTTAAAAACTTTGCCTCCTGCAGCAAACTTTTAATCCTATACTAAACTAGAAACTGAGTATAAATGTTGCTTTGAGTAGAATAACATGGAACCAAATATAAGCCTCCTGCCTACCATAGTGAGCTGTGCAAAATATGCACAGTGGAATTTCGTTCAGGAAATTGAGAGATTAAGAAAAGAATTGATGTCTCTTTGCAGAGGGCATAATCAGAGACTTTTTTGTGTGTTTAATCACTCCAGATAAGGCAGCTGAAGTTGTTCTTTTTCATATTGATTCAATGAAACATCTTGATTTAGGATCTTTGGGGTTTTTTTTTTGATGGCATTGCATTTTACCAAAAAGGGTGAATGATGATGTCCAATAGATTAGTAGCTACGACTTAAAAATGAAAATACAGAGTTATTACATATGCAACTCTTATGGAAAATGTAACATGAAAACTCAACGTGCCCTTAAAATGCAGGCAAATAAGAACGGTAATACTGTAACAGACTCTTGGTAAGCTATGTTTATTTATATTCACACCTCTAAATGTAACCATTGAAACTCTGGAAGGCATTATCCTTAAGCTTTCCCTGGATTTTTCTCATCAAGAATATATTGCAAAAATAATGTTATCATCCTGAGACAAAGTGTTGGAATGTATTAATCTAATATGATAGGACTGTTAGAAATATTAACCATTGGTCTGAGACACCACTTTCCACTATAATTCTGAACTCCATTAGCAGTAACCGTATGTACAGTCTTTGGTACATACTTGGCTAACAGATCTAACAGATGCAACGACTTTGAAGCTCGGATTAGGAATGTAAAAAACACCCCAAAAACTAGTCATACATGGACATGGATCAAAGCCTAGAATAGAACAAAATATGTGTCTCTTGAGTCTGGATTTCCATTTGTTTTTTACAAAGTAAGTGTTGGAGAATCTGTGTTTTATTTGCCTAGTAATCTCAGAACGAAGGTAGCCTGGTTTATAAAGAATAGCCTTACAGTTGGTTACAATGTAAATATTTTTTTTTTTTTTTTTTAAATCAACAGTCTGGTTTTCAGTGGTTTGAATTCTCAAAGCTCCTCTGAGCTCTCTCAAAGAATACTTTTGAAAGTGCTAATTACTCTGGATATTTCTTCCATCTTCTCTCAGTGTTGACACTTTACACGAATTCTTTTTTTGTTATATTATAAAAAAACCTATATTTATTAATAGCATAGATACGGTTAATAGCGTTTAAAAGAAATTGCTCTAAAGTGCAAAAGTTCTGTGGTTTACATTTTATCATGGCATATTGTGAGCTGCAGATTTGTAAGTACTCTGTCCGGGGCTGTCTCTGAAAGAACATCCTGGTCCTAGCATCCAGGATGAAATGTGCGTTAGCTTAGATAGAATTTATGAGAGTGGTTTAAAGGATTTAATTTTGTCTTATATATGTTATAGTTTCCAGAACCTTATGAAGAAGAACAGAGTGAATCATTTGCCTTGATTAGACTATAAAATTACCTGGTTTTGTACCTGAAAACAGGTGTCAATGATGGGTGCTTGTTCAGGGATGAAAGAAGACACATGCAACAGGCAGGGATAAGGAAGTCGAGGATGCATAGAGAATAGAGGAAAGAGAGGAAAAGATTACTGGGGTGAAAAAAGGACAGGAAAGGCATTTGCTAAATGGTTAAAGGTCTGTTCGTACAAGAAAACTGCAGATAGAGATGAGGCGGCAGTGTGAGCAAATCCACAATCTGAATAAGAATGGCTCAACTGGGCTGACAGACATTGAGGTCTTTTCAGCTGTTTCATTTTCCTTCATCTGTTAACCAGGAAACAGGTATTATTTCATTTTACACATGGGGATCAGAGGCAGAGAGAGATGTACTTAAGGTCATCCAGGAAGTCTGCAGCAGAACAGGGAACTACACCAGGAATTTCTGAGTTCCAGACCAGTACGCTAACCATGGGACAGCTCATTTCCTCTCTATGGGAGTTTCTGCTGCCAAATTGCATTAGATGAAAACAAGTCCCTCTTGTTTACATTTCTTTAAAACAAACCTTCATTAGGACTGGATTCAATAAATCACAAATACATTATCAAGATTACTATGAAATGTTTAATAAATCTCTAAATCCTAGTGACAGGATTGGCTGTTGATGTAAATGAAAATGAGATCACAAGATTCAGGAAAAAAACAAGTAAGAGTTATCTGAGGAGAAAAGTAAGGTTATTTTCTGATGCAAGGAAAAAGAATTGAAAAAACTCTGAGAAGTTTTTCTGAATTGGGAAAAACTTGTTTGTGTCATTGAATATGCCAGAGTAATTTAAAAGTTCATTTATTATGAAATAAAATCTGCTTGTTTGAATATTGTGTCTCAACAAATCCCCTGAGGTTGTTTACATAAAGGAAAGCAATCTGCCAATGTTAAAAATTTTACTCACTTCCCTTATTTCCCAGTTCTTTCTTAAGAAAAAAAAAAAAAGAAGAAAAAGAAAAAGGAAAAAGAAAAAAAATTTTGTGCAATGCTCTTAAACTTACGGAGATCATACTGTTGCAAGAGCCAACCATCGCCTAGTTGCTATCCTCCACAAAGGATGTTGCTCAAGTCATTAATGGAAAAAAAACTGCTTTAAAAACAAAGAAAAGAAAACAGTTCATGCTGAGTATTATGGATCCTTACTAGCTTATAAGTATTGCTCAACACCTTGAATACACTGTAGTGATGCTCTTCATTTTTAGGGAGACAGAGTGTTCCACACCGCAGCTCCAGGACAAACATCTCTGTGTTTATGTGTCTATTCCTGTTGCTGTACATACGTCAGGTTATGGTTTCGGTATGGTTACATATGGGTACATACACACCCAATCTGTCTTCTATTTTCTTCTTTTCCTGGGTACTTATATACTCCAGTTATAATCATATCCCTTTCAAAAGGTTTTCTGTCTTTTTCCTCATTTTTTAATGAAGGTTTTTCTAATTGCACTAAATTTAGGTGTCCATATTGCCAGTATTATTCCTTCCATGGCTCTTGCTCTAATGACAGCCATGCAGGCACACTGTGAGTGAACAGCCGTTCATTCCTTTGGCCGAGCGCAGTCCTGGCCCTGCTGAAGTCAATGGGGGTTCTGTCTTTGACTTCCATGAGGTTTGACTTTCAGCCTGTGCCTCAAATGAGTGTCAGAAAGTTCCTGGTGACAGCAGCTAAAGCCTAGGGATTTGACTAAATGTGTCTGCAAAGTTGGCATCGCAGTCAGCTCTGCTTATGTGACGAGACAGGTGAATGTATCTTGTGGATGTCCAATGGTAGTCACATATACATGTCTCCAAATGCAGGATTTGTTCATAAACTGACAACAATGTTATAAACTGAGTCTTCATTTAAACATTTTACAAATTTTTGTGTCCAGTTTTTTGTATTATTTAGGACTAATATTCAGCAGCCAAAATCTAGGTATAGAGAAATGGGTGAAAGTACTTCATCTTGGACTTTTCTGCTATCTCATAGTCATGAAAACATATGTCTTCTTAAAAATAAATGTCTAAGTTTCTCTTGCTGCCCAAAAGAACATTAAATGTTTGTTTAATGTCTATCATCAGAAAAATACAGATATAGAACTTCTTTTACGCATGTACACGTTTCTTTCTACCCAACACTGGAAATTTATCTTGCCATCATAAGTCTATATTAGGACGGGGAGATATGGTGTTTGTAAGCATCTTTAGGGCTTACATTCCCTTTCCTTAACTTTTCCCCTCACAGCATACGGTATATTGACTGTGCTGTTTGATTACTGCCTTTATGTTCCTCTCGCCAAAATATTTCTGTATGCTTCCTGGTCTCTGTTACTCTTCAGTTAAATACCACACGCTTCCCCCCTATCCTACTAGTGCATCCACTTGTTCTTCTCTTAACTTCTTCTTCTGTTTTGTTTGGCAATGATTTTCATTTCTTTGCCAGGCTTTAAGCTCCATATACTTTTGTGTGTGTGTTTGTTTCAACAGGACATATCACAGGGTAACAGTATCCTAAAGCTGTTCTCACAAATCCTTCAGGGAAGGCAGGATGGTGTATTGGGCCAAGGAATACACAGTTTTGTCTTTGGCAGGTAAGTGGTGATTATTCTAGACCAGCTGTTTTCCCTGTTTCCTTATCTACAGTTTTGGTACTTGGACAATTTCTCTCTCTCAGCCCTTTAACAAAGAATAAGAATTCTGGACATGCATCATCAATCTCCAAGACTAGCATAGGCTCCAACACCAGAACATTATTTCTCAATTTTATCCATCATCTTGTTTTATATCAGTCTTCCCAATAATTTACAGCACTGCTGAGTCTGTCAAGATGAGTCTTCTGCTGTATTTAAAGGTGATAATTCTAATATCTGAGTGGAAATGGTGTGCCTTTGTCAGTGAAAAAAAAACAACCAACCCCAAACTAAGTCCAGTCTCAACCCTTTTTCTTATATCAGATCTTTCTCTATATTGTTGATAAGGGCAAAACCGCTCCTCATTGCAAAGATTAATTATCAACCAAGATGCTGATGTCATAATGCATAGTCTGTTTTCACTTGTGGTAGAAAACCTCAGCTCATACAAGAGCTTTGCTGTATGGCAGGAAAACCTGTAAAGCAACACTGGCTGCAAACAGGTTGGGCTGGAATTGGAAAGCTGCAATTTTTGTTGGATAGCAAAGTATCTTTCCACCAGTAATCTCCCTTGTGCTCTTTAGCTTAGTGGGTTCCCATACAATGTTGTTCTGGTTTTGGCTGGGATAGAGTTAATTTTCTTCCTAGTAGCTGGTACAGTGCTGTGTTTTGGATTTAGTACCAGAACAATGTCGATAACACACCGATGTTTCAGTTGTTGCTAGGTGGTGCTTACACTAGTCAAGGACTTTTCAGCTTCCCACGCTCTACCCACTGAGAAGGCTGGAGGTGCACAAGAAGCTGGGAGGGGGCACAGCCAGGACAGCTGACCCCAACTGGCCAAAGGGACATTCCATACCGTGTGACGACATGCTCAGCACAGAAACTGAGGAAAGCTGGCCGGGGGGGCCACTGCTCGGGGACTGGCTGGGCATCCGTCGGTGCGTGGTAAGCAATTGCATCATGCATCACTTGCTTTGTATATTCTTCTTCTTATTATTACTATTATTATTATTAAGATCTTATTTTATTTCAATTATTAAACTGTTTTTATCTCAACCCACGAGTTTTCCCCACCGGGGGGGGGTGGGGGGGGGGAAGTGAGCGAGCGGCTGTGTGGTGCTCAGTTGCCGACTGACTGAGGTTAAACCATGACAAATATATTGTAATCTGACTTCTCAGAATTGGGAATAGGGTGACTGTGGGCACATATTGCAAACTCTGTTTTGATAAATGGATATGATTGAGCTCCCTAGAATGGGGCTGGTAAAATAGTAGCTATTTTTCAAGTGTTTAAATGATTTCACTGCTTTATTGCTATCAATTATGATGAAAGACAGGTCCTTGGTCTACTTGACCACTTTTGAAAATGAGCCTGCTTTCAATTTTTCTGGTAAGACTGGTTTGGAGATTTTGTGTCTTTTCCTTGGTGCTGTGATGCTGATGGAGAAATGGAGATTCTGCTCAGGTATAATAAAAGTTAGGTCAAGCTCATGGCTAATCTTTCAGAATCTCCTGGTGCACAGGTTTCGAGCAGATAGTGAATAGTCAGTTTGGATTATCTCCTCCTGGAAGAACCAGGGTAATACATCAGGAATCTAGCAATGATTGCCAAAGAAACTCACAAGAAATCCACGCCACAAGACAGGCAGTTTGAAAGTGATGTCTCAGTAGTTGTGTATTCTTTTGGACTTTAAAGAACCTTCATGGGAAAAGAGGCTGTTATTAAAGATTTTATTCTCTCCTCCCTTATTTTTCCTGATCAGAAATAATTTCACAGAAGATAAACTTCTCATCGACTCTTAGCAGAATTAGGTTACCACTTCTGGAGACAGAAAAGTTAATGTCAGAATGAACTAAATTCTAAGAAAGGCTACAGTAGCTTTTACACTGTACTGTTTCTCTGATCATCAAAGAAACTATATAGGCTTCATTAAAAAGAACAGTTTTAGATTTGGAGTGGCAATCAGTAAGAGACACCCATTATTTTAAAGCAATAATTTAATTTCCATAAGATTCAACCAGCTATTCTAGGTCCATATTACTTCAGTAAGCAGGTGATGATGAGAACTATTTAGTATCCATTGAAATAATCATTGAGGTGGAATTAGGAATCCTGTCATGCCTCGACATTTGATTGTTACTACTATCCAGGGGAGAAAATTTTAAAGAAAAAAAAAAAATCGGCTAGAGATGGATACTGTGCCTAGTACTAGACTGTAACAAAGAAATAATCAAAGTAAAGGAATTTTATAAATGGGAAGTACAGTATTTATTCAGAAGCTGTCTCAATGAATATGTCTGAAGTTATCACAAGGAGGCAATCTGGAGATTTAAACGCAGAAAAAATGGCTAACATGAGTCAGATGGTCCATGGAAACAGTTTGCACTCTATTGGTCTGCAGCCAAGGCAAAGCACTGGACAGAGCTTCTTTCCCTGCAGAAGGGACAGAACCCAACGGCTGTTTTTGATCCAGAGGACCTGCAGTTTCTTTGGTGTTTTTTTTTACATAAGCACCATTTATGTTTATTGATGAAAGGTGCTGACCCCAGTTTTGAAGAAGCCCAAAGGCAAGCACTGAGCACCTTTGACTTCTTCACTTACAGAAACCACCTCTTTCACACTTCTGGGATCTACGCTTGGTTAAAACTGTGAGACTGAATACAACAGAGTCACTTTTGCATCTAGGTTTTCGTGAAGGGGACCTAAATCTGTCCCATACTTGGGAAAATCGTTTACAACGCAGTGGTGCAGGAATGTCAGTTACTCACATGGCAGCCCTTCAGTTTAAAAAAAAAAAATAATAAAAAACCACTGTTTTCAAGTGTTATGATGAAGTGGTTGAGACAGCAAAACCTACAGCCTGCCAAGTTGTGAACCCCCGTGAAGGTTAATTTTATGATCAAAACAGAACACCAAAGATCATGCACTTTATGACATTTAACCAAAATTTAGGGAAACAGGATAAGATGTAGACTATTGCTGCTTAAACCTGTTGGAATTACTCTTTTCCAAATTCATTAATGACTCTCTGCGGAGTGCCTGATTCACAACATACTGAATGTGATTCAAATGTTTATGTTCCTTGCAGTCTATGGATTAAGTTTTATGTGAACCATAAGAAAACAAGGAGCGTGAAATATAAATGTCAGCTGCAACAGTGGCTGGTCGCAGCAAAATTAAGACTGTTAGAATTTTAATTCTTTCCTTCTTGAGTGAATCAGTCAAATTCGGGACCACTGGAAAAAAAAAAGGACAGAAATTCAATTTCTGATGCAGATATGCTCCTGTCAACATTATACACATGGCACAAATATGTAGTAGCATGAATTTGAGCTTGAGTTAACTATATTTCAGCATAATTGCAAATAGTATGAGCTGATTTAGTTATAATATTTCATGAGGAATTGCCATTTACAGTTTACTAAAGCAGGTATTATATTTTCTCCCCCCTATTTTTTAGATCAGTTTTCTAACCAGGGGAGGGTTTTTGGTGTATCGCTTGGTATAAGTGATTATTAAGATTTTTTTTTTCTTCTGATCTTCAAGCCCAAACTCTCTTACAACATGAAAACCAAATTGTTTCTTAGTATTATAATTGTCCCCAGACTTGGTAGCCTGCCCTCCCACTTTGTCTAATTAGGTCACCAGGAGAACCTGAACAATGACATAAGTGGTATTTAAACGTGCATCTTAACTTTAAGATCTATAGGAATGGAGGAAGGTCTGGTTTATAGCTAAATGCAACAGAGATGATCTATGCACTGAGTCTGCACAGAATCCTGTTTCGCTGCAGGCAGTCAAGTCAAACAGCAACACGTGGTTCCCTTGCTTGTATCGTTCCTGATTTTCTACTCCTGCACTCTCCTGCCTTAAGAAATGTTCTTAAGTATTCTTATGCTGCAAAGCAGGTAGAGGAGCTTTCTTTTTCTGATCCTAAAAGAGGGTGTTTAACAAAAGCTCTCATTAATAAATGAGAGTCAGAACTAGTTTTGGAACTGGTGGTATTGAATTAGCACCGTTCGAAATCGCGAGTGAAACCTACCCGATGCTGGGAGATGTGTTGGCTGAGACTGGAGGGAAGGGTCATTTGAACAGCACAGCTGGAACACTGTCCTTGGGGAAACCCTGGTCCTAAATCTATCAAAAAATTATATGCTTCAATCCTGTAGTTTACCAGGGTACTGCGATATTGCCACCTCATTGTGGTTATGCATGGAAGTGTGAAAAATGGTGACAAAGTATTTGCTCTGCTACAGAATCATTTTCACGAGCCAAAATCCATTAGCTTGGAATAGGATTTTTCTAGAGGATAGCTGATTAAGTTCTTAAACCTTGCACAGAAATATGCCAAGCAATTGTTTTCTTTAAAAATAAAGTGGAATGGAACTTTTAAATGAGAAATTAAGGGCAGAGAGATGAATTTTGTATAACCCATAAGCTTTTTTTCTTTTGTTTTCCTTCACTCCTTCACTGCTTAATCTAATTATCTGGTGTTATAAAGCTGTTGTTGATGTCCTGTATTGTTAAACCAAATTAATTCTGTAGGCCTTGTTTTATTGTCTGTATTCACACCTGAAATTTAGTAGCATGGCTGACTTCCTTGCTAGTGTTTCAATGAAACAAGTTTTAACTACAGTTTCTCTCTTTTACTTTCTGCACCAACAGAAACATTCTGGGGAAACGTACCACGATTTTCCTCTATTTCAGTGAGGGCTGAATTGTGCAATGGTAAATAACTTAATTGCTCAGTTAGCAAAACCTAAATCAATGGTGATGCTGTTGCATGGTTATATTCCGTGTTTCAAGCTGTAACTAATTTTCCCTCTGAATCAGAAAGCCACTAATACTAAGGAAATTGATTCTTTAACAGATTTTAATTTTTTTAGTATTTCTACTATTTTTTTCCTATTAGCACGTTTAAAACTGCTGTGGTTAACCTGAAGACCTGTCAGCAGTGTGACAGTCTGACAGTTTGTGAACAAGAGGGTTGTGCCATGCACAAAAGAAGCTTGTTGCTACTCGGTCAGCGCAAATGCTGTGCCCAGTTGTGGGCACTGTTTATAGAAAGTGCAGACTAATTTGCTGTTTGCTCAAGATGATGAAGCAATAGCATGACTATTATGTTGTGGGTCATTAGTTTTTTCTTAAGTTTAACTTTTTTCTATCTGAATTTTTAAAAAGAAGATTGTCCCATAACCTCTTACTGTTAGGTTATTTTGTTGTTGTTTAGTTTTTGTTGGCTTTCTTTTTTTTTTAATGTTGCCTCAGTTAGAAAAACTTTTCTCTCTGTTTGGATTCAGCTACAGTTTATATATTCCCCCTAAAGATAACATACATCTTACGGAGATATTAACAGCTCATGGATATTGATGCATTCCATCCATAGGTAACCCTGAATATAGGTAAATTGCTACATAGCTAATTAGGGCCTCAGCAATTTATCTCCAGTTTATTGTTCTGTTGTCAATATATCTCAGCAAATATAAGGACAGAGAACTTAAGCAAAACATTAAATATTATTTGCTGTACACAGCTGATGAAAAATTTCAGATCACACTGAATTTCGTCAGAGTCGAATCTGGCAAAGAACGCATACTGTGCTCGGTACTCTTAGGAACCTCTGAGTCACTTTGACCTATTATTTTTTAATACTGTATATTGCTTATGATATGTGCTCCTCTGCTTGTGACATTTACTGTGGTTACTGGAGTTGCTGGGATAAGCTGTTTTCACATTCACATTATGAAAAAAATATTTTCAAAGTGAAACATGGAAACATGAGATTTGAAAAGAGTAACTTTTCCTGGCCTTCTGACTCTGAAGGTGTCATGAAAGAGACAGTGATTTCGTGCAGCCACAAGTTCCTAATTTTTATTTTTTTCTTTCAGGGATGCAGTTTTAAAAAATGTAATTACTGAACCAATTTGATCTGTGTAAACTATGATGTTATCATGGGTTGTACAGTCCCAGATTAACTTGGGACTTAATAGTGCAGTAAAAATAAAAAACATAATTTCATTGATTCTGATCAATCAATACATCTGAAAAGTATAGCTGCTAAGGAAAAATATTACACATAGTATCCTAATAAACAATAAATAGCCTATTTTAAATTGATACTCTCTTAGAAAAAAATACAAGTTCTGTAATCAGTCTAAAAGTATAGTATTGTTATTGGTGATTTCTATATTTCTAATTGAGCTCTATGTTTGCGCACACTGTATTTTACATTTAGGATGTACCTGTTACTATTTAAGATGTAGATCTTTAAAAAACTGATAGTGTTTATTACTAGAAAGTGGGAAACATCAAGTAAAAATCTTTTCTCCTTGTAAGCATTGAAATTTCTTTTCTTGCCTTTCATAACTTGCTGGTATCTTTCAAAAAAACCCACTGGCCTGTGTTATCACCATCAACCACACTGTCTTTCTATAAATCTTACCTTTCCATTCTCATACGAAAAAAAAATCTACTCATGCAAATCTTGCCTGCAATGATTCACTATCTTTTTTCTGGCCTTTAAGATGAAAATAATCATATAATAGCAAAGCAAAGCAAAATGAAAAAAAAACCTCTTCAAATGTAAAAACTAATTAACTAAATAAATTAAAAAAACACTGAATAAAATTTATGCGGTTGAACCAGGCTGTCAGGTTTGGCTATCCTGTTCAGGGTTGCACCAGTGCCCTTACCAGAACAATTCACAACCACCCACCTCTCACCTTTAGTACATTCTTCTGATATTTTCCATTGCCCAATCTAGTCCGGTTAGCACTAGTTTTGTCTCCTTGGGCTTCACTCTAAACAGTTCCTTTTCCTCTTTTTTGTTTTTGGTATTTATGCTCATGTAGAAGATAATCACATCTCCCGCTTAATTTCTGTTTAGCCAGCCTGTGTTGATTTATTTACAGTATTTCCTCAAAACTCACATTTGTCATTCCAACCCCTTAATCCTTCCACTCACTTAATCCATTCCAAACTCTTGGTCATCTATGGTAGCAAGGCAGAGCAATCCAAATTTTTCTAGCCATGAGGAAACGGTAACATATTTTGCCAGATAATTCCTCTGCCAGTCAGCTTTTATCAGACATCATGGAAGAACTTCAGAGGACCTCAGAAGACAGTGGATAATTAGCCATGAAAGCTAAGAAAAAATAGTAGGAAAGACTGATCCTCTTGAAAAATAAACCAAAGGGCTAGGAGCCATTCAAAATGGAAACACGAAATTCACTGGCAGTTTTTACTCCTTAAGTATAGCTCAAGTGCACTAGGACCTGAAGTGATAAGAGCCTGATGTTTCCCTTCATCCTAAGGGCTAAGTAATTCTCAGAAGGAAATAAATCTGACCTCATACTGGCCAATTACTTAATGTTACAAATGAAAGTAGAAGAATCAAAGCTGTTACGCAGGATGAGATGAAATGTCCTCTTAGAAATGTCCTTTTATAAATATCCTGATATTTGATTAGTTAGTCAAATTTCAACAGAAATGGTACTTCTCCAGCAGCCTTACAGACTTACCCCTGTTTAGCACTTTTCTAACCCAAATCAGGCTACTCAAAGGCTGTCTTGTTTTCACTGCAGTGCTACACAGTGCTAGTATTATGGATTAATTTTGTACCTTTTTTTCCCCATTTCCTTAATTTTTCATCTATTTTACTTCTACTAAGTAAACAGCTCTGTGCCTACTCCCGTTTCCCAAGCTAGAAAGTAGAAGTCCGATACATAATTTCTGGGTTCACTATTAAGTAGCTATGACCTCAGGCAATCAGAATGTTAAAATGCTACTAATTGTTTTGTTACTAATTAAAGATTAAAAAAAAATGTTGTTATCATGTTTTTACAACCTGTAGCATTGCTAACACACTCACAAGCTGCTGAAGAAAGCCCAGAGTTTTTAATTCTTTAAACACCAGAAGTCGGACTCACTCTTTCTGTGTTTGCACTCACTTATATATGTGATCTAATATCTATATACACACGCGTATGGCTGGCCTCTAAGAACCTTTATGATACTTCTGGACATGTTTCTGTTTTGAATATCTAAAGCTGAACTTCCTCATCAAGCACCAGTACCCGGAGAGTGTGGATGCAAAACTGTAATTCACAGATGTTTTGTCTCTGCTGCTGTATCTTTAGATGCGCATGGGCCTGTCTGATTACTAAATCCTTGCATCTGAGATTTGCTTGGTCAATCCGGTCATGCAGAGGTCTGTTACCAAACTTGAATACTTCCTTTGTCCTAGAAATCCAACCCTCTACCCTTCAGAAAACAAAGCCAAAGAAATTCAGTGTGTTGACACGTACCAGATGTGAGTTCCTCTTTGCTCTCTTCCTTCACAATGTGCTCTCATGATGGTCTAGTTCCTCTGCGAACACCCTCTTGTTCTTTCTTCTCTCCAGTGAAACTCCACTAATGCTATTACTAGAAATATCATTATCTTTCATTAGCCCGCTGTTTATCAAATCCTACTGTTTATCAAGAGCAACTGGTTTACTGAGATTTCAGAGGTAAATTGTCTGCTTGGCTTAAGGCTGTATCTAAAGACATTGTATTAATTTAGTAAGAGCTGAATGGTTACATGGCTGCCTATCACACTGAAAATGAAATTTCTTCTAATTAAGGATATAAACTTGTTTGCCACCTTTCTTTAGCACAGATATTACTTGAGGTAAGCCAACACTGTGAGAATTACTTATTAAAAAATTAGATAATTCTTAATTAAATATCTCCACAGAGAGACCTCTCCACATCACAAATGAGTGCTTTTTCTTTTCATTAAGACGAATTTATTTCTTCATCAAAAATTATCTTCTGCAAGAAAACCCAAACACTTTCCCTTCATTGGAAGCCTTGAGGCTGAGTTCCTGCTTCTGGTTGTGGTTTGTTGTTGAGTCTAAAGATCACACTTTGCTTTAAGATACTAGTGATTCTAGGAAAAAACAAAAAAGTGAAAACACGAAGCTTTTTCTGGAATTAGACTTGCTTGCCTAAGCTGTTGCCTTATTCTAATTTCATTTAGTTTACTTTGATGTATAGTAAACAAAATTTATTTCTCCTCACTTTCAGGTGATAAGATACAGAGATAACTTTTTATAATTTATCTGCGGCAATCGCATATTTCTGCATCTCTATCGATCTCTAGCTATGGTGGCATGGCTCAGGGAGAGAACTGTATCTCTGAAATGTAATAGTTGGCTATTCTAGGGCTGCTTTTTCTGCTAATCAGCTGGCATTTGTATTGTTTGTAACTGAAAGCCCCCTGATGTTAATTGAATTCTTCCTATTGCTTTTTAATGGACTTTGGATTTTATGATATACTTAAAAATAACACTGAAGTAGTTTTACCTCAAAATATGAAAAATGATAAGAGGAGAATCAGAGGAAAAAACCCCAGAAAATCAAAATGAACCTGCCTACTTGCTAGTACATATTAAAATAGCATAGCATAGCATAGCCTGGACTAGACTAGACTAGACTAATTTCAGTTGGAAGGGCCCTACAACGACCATCTAGTCCAACTGCCTGACCAATTCAGGGCTGACCAAAAGTTAAAGCATGTTGTTAAGGGCATTGTCCAAATGCCTTTTAAACACTGACAGGCTTGGGGCATCGACCACCTCTCTAGGAAGCCTGTTCCAGTGTTTGACCACCCCATCAGTAAAGAAATGTTTCCTATTCTTGTTTTGGGAAATTTCATTGATAATCAGATGCTCCTTTGAAAGATGTTATCATTTGTAGTGACATGCATCCTTCACTGTTACAACAGAGCAAAAGGCTTCTGAATATGCCACTACAGGGCTAACGTTAAATAACAGCATCCTGACTTTACTGAGTTTATTTTATAATTGAAGGGATTGTGTTGACATCTTTGATAAAAATCCACAAAAATAGTACTTCATAGTTCAATGAAAATTGTCTTGGTGAGAACTTGCATCAGTTAAGAAGTCATATTTTTGGGTTGTTAATATCTTTCTATTTTCTTAAGGAAAGTAAAGTTGTCGAAGTCTCTTTGACTAAAGCTTGCAGAAACTGCAGAGTTTTGCCAAGTATGTGCTGCCAGAAAGTTCAGTGTTGTGCACTGTAAAACAGATCGGTAATAATTACTTTGATAGAATCTTTTTTTCCTCTTATTAAGATATAAATGATTCCTCCACCATTCCAAATATTTGTTAAATTTGAATTTTGGAAGAAAGAGAATAAAATAATTTAGCTAATGGCATAAAAATATAAAGGTTACAATGCTGATTGATTCCAAATCAATCTCTTCCATCATTTTCACTGACTTTTATAGGAATTTTCCAGTTATGACCACAATTTTATTTTCTCTATCAGGAAAGTGACTTTACAACTGAATGACCATTTTCAGAAATGCTTGTTTCGTACTGATTTATTTTATCCCATTATATTACCTCCCAAACAATTATAAAAGAAAAGCATATTTAATTGGCAATGTTAGATTTGCAACTGTCAGCTTTCCATTATGTCTCAGAAATTAAAACCTATTAATTAATGGATTCACAATTACAAGTATTCTTTAATTCTCTTCCACATTTGATGTATTAAATGGAATTTCTGTCAAAAGTTTGACTTCTCTCTGGTGTGGAAGAAATGGTAACATATTTAGGGACATGGTTTAGTGGGCATGGTGTTGTTGGGTTGATGGTTGGACTCGATGATCTTGGAGGTCTCTTCCAACCTTAATAATTCTATGATTCTATGATTCTATATTTCTAGAGCATAAATTCAAAGGTAAAGCCATTGAATACAGGATTGCAGATAGCAGATGTAAAAGTTGGAAAATCTTCATAGATTATGAAATGTATGATTAGAAAGCTCTTATGATAAGTGTTGAAATTATTAAACCACAGAACTCCATCAGTTTGTTCCCCTTCATGTTTGCAAATACAAAAGGGTTCTATGTTAAAAAGATACTTTTGTTTTTGTTCTTAAATGCAGCTGTATTCTGTTTCCTGATACTTTTGATAATTAGGAGCAGCTAATATTAATCTGACTGTGATTTTGTAACAGAACTGGAGTCTGGAAAAGCATGCACGTTTTGCAAACAGCAGCATTAATTACAGGTTATTAAACAGAAAGGAAGAATTTCACTCAGTCAAGGCTTTGATTGTCCTATCAGTATCTGCTCACAAGAAACAACCGATCACATTTTTCATTTCTTGGGTCAGTTATCAGTTTCAAATGTCTTTTTATTCTTGTATGAATTGGAATAGGTGCATCTGAAACTGAAAACATCATATTTCATCTCAATTGCCTGAAAGAAATGCTTGTCAGGGCCCAGTATGGCATATTGGAAGATGACACTCAAGAGGGGTTGCTTTTATGTTTCTGGGGAGAAGATCACTTCAGCCTCTTCTATCTATTTATTTATGTGGATTGTAAACCCTTCAGGAGCAGGGTCAGTCCTGTGACTGTTCATACCATCCTGACTATGCCCTGGCTGTGAAATAAGACCATCGTAATGCTGACAAGCTTTCTCCTGTTACCTGCAGTCCTCCCCTATCTCCTCCCCCAAAACCCTTCAGCTTCTCTGCAGTAGCAATGAGTAATGAAATTCAGATGGAGCATTACATAGGCTGTAATATGTAAACTACTTCACACGCAAGTAGGTGTGGGGCACGACCATAGCTCTTGAGTTGTACGGGCCTTGTATGACCTTCAGCTGTGCCTTCTGCGGGATTCAGGCTGCTAAAACCTCCGTGAAAGTGCTGCAGGCCACTGAACCTGCCTAGCCATAAATCGTTACATTTTCCTTCCACCCTTCTGCCAAAGTTAATGGGCCACAAAAATGGTTTAGAATTCCCCCTTTTAAAGAAAAATACATAAAATCATAAAATGCTATTTTAAATGTGGTTTGCCTCTCTTCTTAATTAACTTCTTAATTAGAAGTCTCCTGGATTAGTAACTAATTTGATGAGTTACCTTTGTCAATAATCATAGAATCATCGAATAGTTTGGGTTGGAAGGGACCTCTAAAGGTCATCTAGTCCACCCCCCCTGCCGTGGGCAGGGACGTCTTCAACTAGATCAGGTTGCTCAGAGCCCCGTCCAACCTGACCTGGAATGTTTCCAGGGATGGGGCATCCACCACCTCTCTGGGCAACCTGTGCCAGTGTTTCACCACCCTCAGTATATCAGATATATAATATCATTCTTTCCAATATTTCTTAAATGAAAAGTTGTTCTATTTAACAGCATTTCACCCTTCTTTTGAGCCACAATTAAATGTAATATAGACCACACCTCCGAAACAAAGGCATTCAGAATCACAAGATTAAAAGAGAAATGAAGAATGTCTCTTTAAAACCTCTGATCATAACTAGTGCATTTATTGTTTGGTGTTTTAATTCTGTAACTATTTATTGAAGTATTGAGAGAATATGATTTTTTTTTGTTTGTGAAACTGATAAAGTCTGAAGAGATAGTTCTCTACCTGTCAGCTAGACCAGAAACTAAGTGGTGAGGTAATATGGCATGACTACTAGAACTTGTAATAAACTCAGTGAACTATGGGTCATTGATTTTAAGTAAATTATTTCTTTGAAGTCACAGTGGAAATTCTGTTTGCAACCAATAGAACAATAGACTCATAGAATTCTTTAGGTTGGAAACGACCTTTAAGATCAAGTCCAACTGTTAACCTAGCACTGCCAAGTCCACCACTAAACCATGTCCCTAAGCACCACATCTACACCTCTTTTAAATACCTCCAGGGATGGTAACTCAACCACTTCTCTGGGCAGCCTGTTCCAATGCTTGACAATCCTTTCGGGGAAGAAATTTTTCCTAATATCCAATCTAAACGTCCCCTGATGCAGCTTGAGGCCATTTCCTCTTGTCCTATCGCTTGTTACTTGGGAGAAGAGACCGACACCCACCTCGCTACAACCTCCTTTCAGGTAGTTGTAGAGAGCGATGAGGTCTCCCCTCAGCCTCCTTTTCTCCAGGCTAAACAACCCCAGTTCCCTCAGCCGCTCCTCAT
>NW_008824053.1:9646007-9649218 GCF_000699105.1 Pygoscelis adeliae | reverse complement strand
TTTTTTTCTTTATGGAAGCAGTTTTGACGCAGGGTGTAGGCTGACTTACCTTGGCGACACCTCCAAGCTAGATGAACCATTGTCCCCGTTATTGTTCGGTTCCACTTGCAGAGCCTCGTACCTATGATGCAAGGGCACCTGGGAAGGTGGGGTAGTCACAAAGGAGACGCGCCTGCCACGCCGGGCAGGAACTTGTCACCATTGCCCCCCATCCCTTAAGTCACCGTGTTCAGCCAGGCGGAGAGAGGATAGGGAATCCTCCATGTCATGCGCAGCGCCCTCAAGATGATCCGCTCCATGATCTTCCCCGGCACTGAGGTCAGGCTAACAGGCCTGTAGTTCCCCGGATCCTCCTTCCGGCCCTTCTTGTAGATGGGCGTCACATTGGCCAGCCTCCAGTCGTCCGGGACCTCCCCCATTAACCAGGACTGCTGATAGATGATGGAGAGCCACTTGGCGAGCTCCTCCGCCAGCTCTCTCAGCACTCTCGGGTGGATCCCATCCGGCCCCATAGACTTGTGAGTATCCAGATGACGTAGCAGGTCGTTGACCGCTTCCTCTTGGATTATGGGGGGTTCATCCTGCTCGCCATCCCTGTTTTCCAGCTCAGGGCGCTGAGTACCCTGAGGGTAACTAGTCTGATTGCTAAAGACTGTGAGCTGCGGGCTCCCGGCGGCACTCTTGGCTCTCCCGGGGGTTCCCCTCATTTGGGAACCCTCCCTGTGCACTGCACTAGAGCGCTCCGCTGCTGATCATGCTGTCACCGGAGCTGCTCACCTCAGCGACTCTTTAGTTTCAAAATATCCTTTGGAAATGTTTAATCTATCTAACCTTCACATATTAAATCCTTAAACATCTGTACAAGCAAAGAAACGAAATAAATAATACCACATAACTTGGAGGCATACAGCAGGCATACCCCTAATGAGATTTATTTGTGTAATGGACTTATTTTGGCCGTTATGTCACATGGCATAAATATAATAGGTTAGGACAATTTGAAGGAAATGATTTCTTTATTTAATTTGACCTGAGCAGAATGATTGAAAAGAATACTTGATGAAAGATTTCTTCTGACTTGGTTTTGCAGTGTCTCCATTCTGGAAAATGGAAGAGGAGAAAAGGAGTTAATATGGCTCAGCATTTAGTATCACTTCGTAGATTGTTTGTTCTTATGTGTCAGAATATTAAAGAGCTGAGTCATAAAAGAGAACATTTTGTCCCACATATTTAAAATGAACAAAAGAAAATTATACTGTTATTGTTATGAGTAGAACAGTACTTCCAGTCTTGATTAAGCCCACTCACTACAAATTATCCCAGCCTGAACAGGAAAGATTCATGTCAGTAGTGGCGATATGTATCTCCTCTGGCCATTTAAAGATTTGGGTCTATGGTAGCACAAAAAATGGATACTTTATACAGTCATAAAGAAGACAACCCTTGATTCTGGAATGTCACACTGAACTTTAAAAAATAGATTTCTGACTGTTGAATCCCCTATTCATTAAAGCTAGCCAAATAGGTACAGAATTACTACATGAAGCTTCCTAGAAATTCTTGAAGGGAATGCTTGCAAATTTGTGGATTTATAGGAAGAACGTCCTCAGATTATTTCATAATGGTTGTGGTTTAAATATTTAAAAAGTAGTTAAAAGATGTTTCAGTGACACACCTGCCATATAATCACCTTGCTATTATTCTGTTCCTCTTTCCTCATTTCTAAGGGGCAGACTTGTACGAAGTAATGCATAAAACTGTATATAAGAAAGAATCAAATTACCTACAAAAGGATCCTAACCATTTCCCATGTATGCCTTGTAGTGACATAATAGAAAAAAAAAGGTATCAAGAAAGTACCAGATACATAAGGTTTGCAAATGAAGAAGAAAGAAGGGGAATTACTGTCCTCCAGTTCTTTCTGTTATAACCAAGTTAGGCACTGTTTGTAGTAATCAAATCATTTTAGAGTGACAGTATGTGATTGAGATGAAAGTGTATCTCTAAGTAGGAACAAATGCAAAACAGTAAACTGATGTAATGAAAGGTTTCAGTAGCCACTTCTAATATTTAGCATTGGTTGGCATGATCTGTTAGTGAATCATTTGACCAATAAGCAGCATCTTCATTTTTATATTTATGCAAACATTGCTAAGAACAAATGTGAATAAGACAGTAAAGAATCAATTTTTTTTTGTTGTATTGCATATCCTGGCGTATTGCAAATATTCTGTCTTAGACTGGAAACTTCTGGGTTTAGTAATTCTTTTTCCACTTGAAGTTTTGTCTGCATGTTTGATAGCTCGATGATGGATGCTTGAGCTCTCTCCTCCTCTGCTAACATGGTTTGGCCATGATGACTAGATCAAATTCAGCTGTTTCAGAAGTTTAGCTGATGTTTTTGGTCTGCTTGTCAAGGAATTGCTTTGCAGGTCTGCTGGTATCTCAGAAACCAGAATCTGTTTATTTGGTACCAATAGGCCCATCAGCCATTTGACGGCCAAATTCATTGGCTAAAGGAACGCCTCTGAATGGACTTGGACTTTTCTTGTGACAGGATCATGACCTACATTAAAACAGAAAATCTGTCTTTGTTCTTCTTAGTGAAAAGAACTACAATGCAAATAGGAATATCACAAATTATAGCAAACCTCTGCATCCCCCCTCCCCCCCTCCTTTCAAACTTCACCAGGGAAACTGAATATTTCCCCTTTGTTCTGTATACAGCAACTCTTACCTCATTTGTCAGGAGGCATGTCTCATTATCAAGAAGCAAAGAATTGAACTTCCTTGCTGATAGGAATGTTTAGAAAACAAAACACCATTATCCACAGCTGTACTTCCAGTGAGAGCAAACAGTCCCTGTTTAGATATCAGCAGGTGGAAATCTCAGCAGAAGGATGCATGTTTGTTGTTATGATTCCTGATGACCTTTCTTGTTTTTATTCACTCCGCTAGTGAATGCCTACTGACATGTTGGTGTTTTTAACCTCCTGAACTGATTTGGGGCTTGTTACAAAACACCATTAATTTATATTTAACTACCTAGGAATTTCCTCCTTTAACTGCATTGGCCAGTGTCCCAGTTCAGGCAGTACTTATGCCAGAATTTGTGACTGCTTTATGGACTACTTCATGGTGAGGCATGAAGGTCAGAGTGGCAGTTATCTGAATGACAAAGCCATGGATGAGCTGTTCAGTGCATTCTGCT
>NW_008824053.1:9641556-9645997 GCF_000699105.1 Pygoscelis adeliae | reverse complement strand
ACCGTTCTTTTTTTAATCGGAGAAGTGTTTTATCATATTTTAAAATGAGTATTTTGAATATGCCAGGATACTCAAGTATGTATTTTATCCACCCTCCTCAAGAATCAAGTAAACCCAGCATCCTGAGACCAGATCTTTGAGGAGACATATTGCAACTTCCATTACTTGCTTCAGGTACCTACACTGTCTAACTGCACACCAATATGATAGTGCACGTGTTCTTCTAAAACACCTGTTTTCTAGCTTGGGCAGAAGCTTACAGTTTTGTCTTAACACTATCAAGCCTGGACCTAAATCAGAAACTATACCTGATTCTGAAAGAGGACACAATAGTCACATAATGCTTTTAAGAAAGCTTTATTTGTTAAATTTATATGAGCCTTCAAATGCTTAAGAATTGGTGACATCCTTTATTGTGCACTTATTGCCATTTTACTATGTACATCATCACCTTCCATATTACTGACCTCATTTTCTGCCTACATTTTCCATACATGAGGTGTAATTAATTTCTAAAGCAAAATCAGCCCTCATAAGTCTTAACTGTTTCATGAAATGATATTGCGAATTGTCCTTCACTTGTATGTGATTTAAAATCACAATCTCTATGAAAATCTGCTGTAAAACCAAGTTAACAACCTCCAAACAGATACGTAAATTATTCCTCATTTTCTAATAATGAGAATACTAAACAATGCCACTAAAAATACATGAATTAGTAATGCTGGTGTTCTTAAGGAGTGACTCAGACTTTCAAGACTGTAATTTTTCATCTCCATGTTTCTGCTGTCTGCCTATTGCTAGCTTCAGAACAGAGCAAGCCTCTGCCTAACTCAGCTCTCCGTATTGTTTACTGGCCTCTTGAAGTTCATCATTTGCATTCATTTAATCTTTTCTTCTCAGCTATACAATATTTAGAACGGTGTGTATGCATCAAAAAATGTACAATATTGCCTGATGTAAATCCCATCTACTCTAAATCTCCTTTCTTACCTTCCTCTCAATATCTGCTTTTTCATTTGAATACCTCATTCATCCTGCATAGTTGGACCTTTGATAGAAGTTGCTCCATGGGGGTGGCAGGGATAACAGTAATTCCGGAGGAGAAGGAAGTCCTGAAGGACTGCTAATTTCGAAGAAGTGGAAGACAGTAACTCTAACCCTTCGTGGCAATGCGTGCTGTAGGACTTGCTGTCAATGTCTGTGACCTCAGAAGTCTTTTTTGTCTCAAACAATTACGGGCCGAACAACGTGGCATTTAACTGAAGGATTTTCACTGACAGTTTTATTTGACTGAGGTGCCCCAAATCTGATCCTATTTTATTAATTTCCATCTATAGTTATTTTGATTTACTACTTTTGTCTCCTAAAGACACTTATATCACTGATATTTCACTAAATGTGATTAGTTGGAAAGATGACATTTACTGTTGTCATGCACAAAGAAAAAAAGGTTTCCAATGTTTTGCACTAAGAACTGTGAATAATGTAATAAAAATATATAGTAACTGTCATTGAAGGCTGCACAGGAAATTTAAGAGAAGATTACAAAAGAGGAAGAGAGATTGTTTTTATTTGCGTGCTATCACCTTTGATGCTGCTACTGAAATGTCTACCTGTTTATTTACAGCAAGGTTGTCTGGAGTTGGTCTTTAGTGAAAAAATAATGCAACACTTGAGTATGCTTCTGGATTTGTAGCAGGAGGCTTTGAGGATTTGATTCCTGTACACTTCATTTGCCAACCAGCAACATGCTTCCCCATCCAGAAGAGTTTTTTTACATTTTCCTCCCACTGTTTGGAGTTTGGTAACCAATGGGTGGATTGCAATTATCACAGCACATGGAGATGCAGACTGTCTTTTTATCTCTGCATATATGTTATACCAATGCTTCTGAATTTAAACCCATTGAACATGAGCAGGGCATGCCGATTCCTTCATTCCGGTTGAAACTTGGGTCAAAAAGAGTATTTATCTTCTTGATTCTTGGAGTATCCAGGAGTCCAGCGTTTTACAACAAACACAGGCTCCAAAACACATTCAGAAACGCTGAAGTCAGCGAGCCGAGTCAATGGCACTACTTCAGTTCTTCAGTCTTTTGCAACCTTTGAACAGCCAGAGCAACACAGCCTCTAAGAAACACTCCCATGTGACTCCTGCACCTATAGCTTTGGTTTTCAGTCATATAAGAAACTCTATCAAGCCCAGCTCCATATTGGTTGATTGGCAAACTGTTGATGAGAGGAAGAGCCAATGCCCTGATGAAGGAAACATTAATCCTTCCTCTCCCTTCCCGCAGCTCCGGCTCAGGTGTACAACCTGTGAAGAGACTGCTCCCCCCTGAGAAAGCAGTGGCTCCCCAGCCAGAACCCACAGCAGAAGCTGTGAGGGGACAATTTTGGTCACTCCGTTTTCATTAGTAATAGGAAATGAAAAGAGCTGACCATCAGTCAGGATGAAAAACTTAGTTCTGCTGGTGTCATTGCCAGTTTTCAGTCCTCCAACACCTTCTGAAGTCACCATCACAAAATGGTGACAGCCCCACAAAATCCCCCCATCCCAGAGGAGCCATTATTTCAGTTATTCTTGTATCAGGAGCACAAATAAGTGTACAGGGCTGAGCTGCAGACATATCTGTCCTGCTTACGTTGATGCTTAATGTGCCTGCTGCTTTGCTAACAGTACAAAACTGTGGTGTGGCACCTTGTGCTCTTCAAGCTGTACAGGTGCAGGAGCACTCTTCTGTGCCTGTTGTCTGAAAAGAGTGATGAAAGTTTACATATTTACTTTCCTAACACTATTTCTTGCCCTCCTTTCCCCATCTCTCCAGCAATTGAAATGTCACTCTCCCTCCTTTTGGCAGACCGCTGCTTTTCTCAGGATGCACTCTACAAGCCTGTGTTTTCCTTCCTTACTCTGACCACATTTTTACAAGCACACTGAAACATCTGTCTTGAGGTTTTTCTGTTCTTTGACTCGATCTACCTGATAATGGTGTTTTAGCTTCTACCTCCCAGACTGCAGGGTCTTGAAGTACCAACTTCATTGCTTCTTTTCAAACAGAATTGCCTCCCATTTCGGGAGGGGTGGGTGAAGACATCTGGCTAGGAAAGAAGGGCACGGTGCAAGCTGTTTGTAGTTTGAGATCTCCATCTCCATTTATTTCTGGGCAGGGAAACGTAAAATAAACTTTTCCTCTGAACTTTAATGGGCAATAACGTATTTTGAGAGGGTTTTATATTTTATTGTTGTCTTAAAAAAAGAATTTCTGGGAATTTATAGGTCCCAATCAGATCAAATTGACCATTTTTGCTTGTTGCATGATAAGATGCCAAAACCTGACAAGCATTTTCAGGAAGAAGGCCATCGCATGGTGCTTTTAACTGTTTATGTATGTGACTTGAGATACTGTTTGAACGAATGGATTTAGCTGGCCTGTATTACCTCACTGGTGGATTAGGGAGGGGCAAATTGTATCCATAGTATTCAAGACATGAAGGTAAGCGAAAACTGTAACATGTTTGAGAATTTTCCTTTTTAAATAATTACCTTGTGGAGCTAGAGGTAGTACAACTCAAGGCTGTGTCTCAATGGAAACAAATACAAGTTCTCCATCATTCTTGCCCATGACAAATTCTGTAATATTTTACAGTTTGATGTTATATTTTGACCTTGATTTTATATTTTGGCTTATTTCTGTACTAAGAGTTTTTAATGAAAATTCCCATTCAAGCCTGTTTGGTAGTCCTGGACATTGATGGATGAGAGAACTTAAAAGTTATCTGTAGCTTCAAGTTGTAACAGCCTGAGTACGTGATGGGAAACTAAGAACCTTTGGGTCTCCAGCCTTATCCGTAGTATCATTAACTCCTTGTCTGGCCATGTTCCCGTCATATCACTCCAGTGGAGAAACGGTTCAAGGAGCACCATCAGCTCCACAAGAGCCGGTAGGTGCAACGGGTGTGCGTCTAGTGATGTGCACAGCTGCATGCCCTGGCAGGCTGGGGGCTACCCCTTCCCGAGCTCCCTGCGCGCTGGTGAAGAGGGTGGTTGGGCAGAAGTGCGTGGAAAGTGAAGGGACGAGGCTGTGGCTGAGGACAGATGTGGCCTACTGGTTGCTCCATGAGCTGCTACCACCGCGGCTGCAGCACCGTGGGCAAGAACTCATCCTGCCTGGCTGGGGTGGCCTTGTCGCCTGGCGCTGTGATGTGACAAGGCAGCCCGGCCCTCCTTGCCGGAGACCTCCCTCTGCACCCCGGCACGACAAGGCAGGAGGCTCCGCGCTGGCGTGCGAGGGACGAGCTCCCTGCACCTCTCCCTGCTCCCGCGGCGGGGGAAGGCCTGAGCTCAGGGTTTCCACCTCCTTGGGACAGAGCCGGGCGCCCCCGGGGCTGCCCGAATTGCCCCGCCGCCCCCTCCAGAAGGGCCCGGCGAAGGGACG
>NW_008824053.1:9627662-9640853 GCF_000699105.1 Pygoscelis adeliae | reverse complement strand
GGGCAGGTGGGGAGTGAATGTGCTCCCTCTGAGGAGGTTGCCGGCTGCGCTCCCGTTTAGCGGTTCCGAATGCTAGAAACACCTTTGGCTCCGGCATGCCCGGTTTCTGATCTAGCTCAGCAACGGGGGGGCTGCACCGCCTCTTCGTGTTGTGCGTTATTAAAGCCTGCTCTTTTTTCTGCACGGGAAGTTTTTTGCCGGCAGGAACGTCCTGAGAGTAGAGATGGGAGATAAAGTGTAAAGTAACTTGCAGAATTGGCCTCTGAGTAAGGGGCCGCTAAAATACAAGTTTGTACTTCAGTGAGGGAGCTACGGAGTTGGAGACTTCAGTGTTGGTTACGTTAAAAGCTTTAGAACGTTGAATTGTGAGAGGAGAATTACTTGGAAGATGTTAGGACATTGTTTTGAAAATAAATGCTTTGCAGTGAGAAGAAAAATGGAGTGTGATTATCTTCTCAAAACATTCCAGTTTGAGTATTTCACTTCTGACTGTGGTTGGGCTGATAAATACTTTAATTCTAGGAGTATCTTGCAAAAACATTTGTGTATATATATATCATAGTTTAACCACCAGAATGTTTTGTATGGTTTCTCTGGTTATGTATGTGTACAGGAGCATTAGATATTTTATACGTTATCTGTATATCTTCTATGTGCAGAGACTGTAAAGATACTGTACGCTATATCTGCATTGTCTAATGCATGCAGGTAATTGTTTTATCCTGTGACTGATGCGCTTGAAATATGATGCCGTATCATATCACTCAGAAAACCAGAAAATTAGATTTGTACCACAGACTAATATTATAGAATTTCTGCTTCAAATGTCATTTGAACAGTGGTATGCCTCTTACAGTGTGGGTTTATTTGTTTTTAATATTGCAGATGCTTTTTGATTGCAAGACTGCTGAAATGTTTTGAGGGCTGCCTCTCCTTTCCTAACCATGAACAGTTCAAAATCACCAGGGCTAGCTGGATTTGGAATCTTGAAAAACACAACCTGCCACACGGAGAAGAAGATTTCCGTTTTCTTTTCGATAATCTTCATGACGGTGGGAATTTTGTCCAACAGTCTTGCAATAGCAATTCTCATGAAGGCGTATCAGAGATTTAGACAGAAATCGAAAGCCTCCTTTTTGCTTCTTGCCAGTGGTTTGGTCGTCACAGATCTCTTCGGCCACCTCATCAATGGAGCCATTGCAGTGTTTGTGTATGCATCGGATAAAGACTGGATTCGATTCAACCAGTCCAACATTCTTTGCAGTGTTTTTGGCATCTGCATGGTTTTCTTTGGTTTGTGCCCGCTCTTTTTGGCCCCGCTTTTCCTGGGCAGTTTGATGGCTGTTGAACGGTGCATTGGAGTCACCAAGCCAATATTTCACTCTACAAAAATGACTTCTAAACATGTGAAAATGATGTTGACTATGGTATGTCTGTTTGCTGTTATTATAGCTTTGCTGCCTATTCTTAGGTTTAGAGCCTATCAAATTCAAGCATCGAGGACCTGGTGCTTCTATAAAACAGAACATGTTGAGGACTGGGAAGACAGATTTTATCTCTTACTTTTTTCTTGCCTTGGGTTACTGGCCCTTGCTATTTCATTCTTGTGCAATGCTGTCACAGGAATTACCCTCTTAAGAGTCAAATTTAAAAGTCAACAAAGACAAGGCAGATCTCATCATTTTGAAATGATCATTCAGCTCTTGGCTATAATGTGTGTTTCTTGCATTTGCTGGAGTCCATTCCTGGTAAGAGCCTAATGTGTTTGCCAATTTTTAATGCACATCACTGTATAAAAGTTATACTTTTTTATTTCCAGGTTTTAAAGCGCTTTAGCTGTGGTAACAACTCCATTCACTCTTCAAGGTATTAATTTTACGGCATATTGCCCATAATGTGTGTACCTGTGCATCTATAACAAAAATGGTAATTACTCTCCACTTCTGATCATAAGCAAAATAGATTGAGTAAGCAAAATGTATAGGGAGTGTGAGGACTTTATTTCCAGTGCTGTGAAGCAGACAGTGGTAGCAGAATGGTGGCTAGAATAAATCAGAGCAAATATTGAGCTTGTCCAAAAATTCAGTGAAGTCTTGGAGTGGCAAGTCTGTTTAGTCTGTACTGTGGTTCATATCATTTTTTATTTATGGTAGTCTGTTCGTTGTTATTATTATGGTTTGCTGCCACTTCTGAACTGTGTTACGGAAGATAACAGTTAAGAACGTAAAAATCCTCTACTCCATTAGCAAGGTATTAAGGGCTTTGCTTTAGAGTCATGTTAAAAACCAGTGGGTTAAAATAAAATTTTGGTTTAGACCTGACCAAACTGGGTTTGTACTCCGGACAGATGACTAGCAAAGCTGCTCTGTGCAGTCAGTGCGCTTTCTCAGCTGTCCCGGCTGTGACTTAGGACTGCTTGCTGGTAACTGCTGTGACTCTGCCAGAGCGCGAAGTGTTGCTCATGTCAGTGTGTGCTCTAGCAGGGTCAGAGGAAGCGGGAAAGAATTTGACGGCTCCTGTTGTATGATGGCATTATAAAGCTGATATTAACTGTGACTCTTTTTACTGCAGTAAACCTGACTGAAGAAAATTTATTTTTTTTACTGGGGTGAGAGAGGTTAAGTCACAAGTAATATGAAATCTTAATTTGTTTCCTAGAAACAAGGTCCCATAGTTTTCCAGTAATGTGAATGAGGAGCAATTTCGATTTGAGCTTACAAATATAGAAATTTAAATCTGAGACCTGAATCAGATCCAGTTATATCTCATCTACTCACTGCCTATGGTATAGCATGGAGTTACCTGAACTAGTTCTGAATTAGATACTGATATTAGCCTAGCTGCAACAGTTGGGTATATCTGGCAGGTAGCATTTAATTAATCCAGTATCGCAGACTTCAGGGAGAGAGTCTGGATATAAATTTCTGCATCACTGAAATGCACAAAAACTCTTTCATTTTTGTTCAACACACACCGAATTTTCCCCTGCTTCTCTACTGATTTTTCAAGACTTGCTCTACAGCATAGTTTAAATTCATGTTGGCTTTTGTCAGAGTCCCGATTATGGTGTATAGAGCATAAACAAAGTTGTCAGAACAGTATAGCAAGCTTTTGTAGTGAACTTACTTCCAGTTACTTCCAGACACCTCCTGAAATTTGTCTGGCGCAAGCCACAGAGTGGTTTTCAAGAAAAGCAACTCAAATGATGGCTTTACTTATAATGAAAAAACAGTACATTATCCTCTGGTGACGTTTATTTTCAGATAAAATAACTGTCCTTAAAGGTTGGAATTAATTTGATTTTTAAAAAGCCCTTGGATATCAAAAGAGCTATAGACTTTTTTAATGCAAAAGGGATACTTCATTTATTCAACATATGAAAGAACACTATGTTGCAACTACTGTGGTTGTTTTTTCAGTGTTGGTAACTTTGTTATGCCTTTCAATTTTTTTTAATTATAAAAACATAATTTTAAAAATCTTGACAATCTTTAATGAAATCACAACACTACTTTTGTTAAAGTATTTAATTTCATCTAAGTTGTAGTTGACGACGAATTATTATTCCAGCAGCAAATTTTTTTCCAGAGCTTTTTCAGAGTTTGGTGTTTTCATCAGCTGGTGCTATAGACCAGTCAATGACTTCTTGCTTAATTTTGTTCTTGGTAGTTTTGGGGACTGCGTTGCAGAGGGAGGTGATACACAAGCAATTCTGGTTCATTGGGTGGCAAATCTGCCGGTGCTCTCTGTGCGTTCCGGGCTCACGATGCTTTGCTTCTGGATCTCTTTTGAAATGAGATGAGCCAAACTATCACCAAAATTAGCCTGGCAGTATGGAAGACAGTTCTGCAATATGGACAAATTTATGTCAGAAACAAGAAGTTTAAAAAAATGTTAGTGAAGGTAGGATTTAGTTCTTGAAACAAAGTTGCAAGGAAGTGAACAGTTAGTGTTTTAGCCGGAGAGTTCGGTAGTCTGGAAAATGCGAAGGAGGGGCTCCTTGGTAGATATTACCTTTCTTAGCTGTTAGGATTGTAGAGTTGTCATCAAAGTTAATTCTCTGAATTACCAACTCTTTGTTTTGATAGCATTGTAGTCACTGAACACAAACAGCATTATAAGTGCAGCGTTAATTTAGCAAGCTTTATTGGACTGCAGTGGAGCATATAGATTCAGTGTAATAAAGCTTTGCCAGGAATGTACTGCTGAAGTGCTACAATAAAGAGATCCAGGGTTTATCAAAGCGTATGATTTACGAAGAATTGCTGATCCAAATCTACTTGTCTGATTTATCTGAAACCTCTCAGGGCTTTTAATTTGTGAAATGAATTGTTTAGATTCTGTAGTTTAATCAGCATATACCAAAATACGTATTTCTTGAAATAAATATGAGCAGGTGTTCATAAGTGAAATTATTTGACAAAGTAGCTAAATACATGCTTGTTTTGCATTCATTTGCTTTTTAAATTTTTTCTCAAAGCAAAATCTAGAAGTCAGTGTCAATCCTTGAATTGCGAATTTTACCCATGTTCTCTATCCTCAAGGAGTATACAGAATAAAATGTTATGTGAGAGTGAATTGCCTCTATATAAACCGAAGCAATTATAAATGAAACCAACCTTTGGAATAGAAAGCGGAGGAAGGCGATGCAGTTTATGCCACATGTGGTTTGTAGATACAAGAGTTTAGATTTATTTGGTGTGATTCACCATCTGATGGGGGGTTTGCTTTGCTTATTTTTCTTCTGCTTTTAATCATCTGGTGTTACGTCGATTGTCATATGTGCATGGCTACTAAAATCAAGTCTATCCAATACTGTCATCCAACTGCAGATTTTATCTGCAGGTTTTATCATCACTATTAGATTTTAATTTCTTTTTTTTTCCAAGTGGAGTTATATATTCAGTCACTGTCCTGTGCTAAAATCACTTTTAGATGACAGTAGAGGCACAAGACCCTGGATTGTCCTTTATGGTGTCTGGTGTGGAACTGAACTTGAGTTCTGTACCTGCTCAGTGGTAGTGAACTTGTTTTGGTGCCTTTTTATATCTGTATGTATGTATATATATCTAACATTTAATGTTTTATATAATAATATATAATGCTATAATCAATCACCACCTCTATTTTAAGACTCCTGGAGATCTGGAGCGTTTTTCAGGAGCAGAGCCCATGGCATGGCTCATGTGGAGCTCTGCTTGGGGCTGTTGGACAGGGACTTCCTTCTGATTTCTGCCTTCTGATTTCTTACCTGAAGCTCCATCTCATTTGTTCCTCAAAAATGAGCAGCTTTTTCAAGTTTTCTGCCACTGTGTGGGAATCTTTCCTTAGCGGAGTACCAGAATGAGGGGTGCTCCCTGCTTCTTCCCTTGTGGGGGAACATTTATCTCCTTTTGAGGAGTTGAGAGCGGGAGGGAAATCACAAAAAAAGGAACAAGTGAAATTCATGAGTTTTCCGATAATCTATGTAGTCAATGATTTGCAGAGGCATATGTGTTCTGCGTCCAACTAATTTTGCTTTGTGATGGGTAATTCCAGGAAAATATGTTCCGAAGATGGTTAACATCAACTTCTCTGTGTAGTAAGTAATCTTTTTTCACCCTTGCTAGAATCTTAGCCCTTTGCTAGGGGTATGTGAATTTTGTTGGATAAATTTGGTCCCTAGGGGTTGGATTCCCAAAGCAAATAGTTGGGCTGGAGCATTTTGTGACAAGCATCTCTGATGAAATAGATTGTTATATAAAGCTGTTTTTTGGCTGTGACTTGACGTCTGGCCTCTCATGAAACAGCTTGTTTTTGGAGCTGTGTTCGTATGAGCAGATTTTGACTTCAGTACATCAAATTCTGTGGGGCTCAAGGGATAAAAACATTTCAAATTTTGTTTTTGGAGTAGCAAAATGAACTGCCTGTAATTATGGGCAGGAGGGGTTTATTTCAGAGTGAATTTATCTACAGGAACAAATTATGATATGGAGAAATGTATAAACTTTTTCATGTGTGGAACACAGTCTTAGACTGAGAAAAATACTTTTACATTTAAATTATTCTTGTTAAGATCTTTTTCCATGCAATTATCTGATTACTTTCATTCCAGTTTTACCTTGCCTCTAATGCAGAAAATAGCTGCTCCTTTTTTTTTTTTTTAAAGATCTCAGCTATTTCTTTCATATGAATAAATCAGCTCTTATTCTGTTGCTTTTTTTACCGCCTAGATTAATTTCTAGCAGTCTCTTCTCATGTCATCTCTTCCCTTTCCAACTTGCTATGCTAATTGTGTCTCTCTGAACTCACTCTGACTTCTTCTTGTCCTCAGATTGTCTCATGCAACGAGGCTTGATGGTTGGTTTTCGTGCACCTAGGGCTGCATTTAGCTTACTATTTGCTGAATCACTCCAACCTAGAAGCTGCCGGAGCTGGCCTGAGTGGTTCTTTCAATGAATATGCTGCCGGAGGAGGCGAGAAAGGCAGTGCTGCACTAACAGGGATGCTCTTGGTGGAATACCCTTACCCCAGCCCACCCCACCCTGGTTGCTCCACCAGGTATTTCGGGTGCTGAGACAGGCTCCTGGTTGGTATGTGCTGAAGGAGGTCAGTGGGTTGCAGGTTTTACACTAGCTAGATCCTAGGCCATGTGGTTGCATACAGTATAAGGTACTTCGTTGTACAAGGCAGTCCTCTGTGCATCTCATTTTAGTATTTTTGTATGTGTAGTCATGTACATACTTGCACAGTGACACTTTGCCAGGAGTTCATACCCCTGTTACCCTTGAAGCATCTTCCTCCATTCCTGTTTTCTGTATTCTTTAACAAGCTGGCAGTTTAAATTTCTGTTATACTACCTTATGCTTATATGTGCAATGGGCATCATTTATACGAGCTCATTGCTTTATTAATGTTGTTTGTATGCCTTCAAAAATTGCTGGTTGTATTGTCCCTACAACAAAATAGTTACTTAAAAATTTGTCCCTTCTGTTGTGCTCTCTGGCTGGTGATTTTCATAATTGAAAAATGCAGCTGAGGAGAAGCAGAGACAAGATGTCCCAAGATGCAGGTCCACACTTCGCCGGTGAGGCCCTTGTCACCATGTACAGTACAGCCACCCCAGAGCTCGTGAGTGGCTGCTCCGCAGAAGTGTATTCTCTTACAGAGCCACTGGCAAAACACGTTGTTCGTCAAAGCTGCAGCCTCCGTGAGCTCGTTGTGCCTGCATAGGCACTGTCAACAAGGAGAGTGATCTTTTCTTTTGAAAAAGAATAAATTAGACTTTCAATTTCCAGTCATCCGTTTCTGAAGACTGAGGGAGATACTCTTAAACATGTTTAGCTAACCTTGCAGCTTTGAATGCCATTATAAAAGTTACTTTCACAGGGGAAAAACACACTTTGCCTGTCTTTTTCAAGATTCAGATTTTTAAGAAGATAATCAATGATAATTACTATGTTTGTGCTGGCTTTTGTCATTGAATTCTTGTCATGTTTTGCTCGAACAGTTGTCTGTTGACACCATACAAAGACAGGACATGCTGTCAGAGTAAAGAAGATGTGGTTCGAGGTGGGTCTGGGCTACGCTACTGCAGCACGCTGATGGGCACAGGAGAGGTGACCTGCTGCAGGACCTCCACAGGAATACCCACTGGATGTTGTCAATGCATCTCTTGGGCCGGGTGCAAGCCCATCTCAGGAGCCCACTTCTGCCACAATGGTTTAATAAATGAACCAGTTTCATAGGGAAAAGAAAAAAGCTTTTTTCTAGCAGAAGTCCTGCTAGATACGCCTATTTATCTATAGTCTGAAGCATCAATACCATAACAGTTATTGTCAATGGTAGGGTGTTAATTCTCTTCTAGGCCTTGCTGTGTCAGAAGAGGTCAGATCAGGAGCGGCTGTTTGACTGAATAAAATGCTCCCTGAGTTCCTCTGGAAAGAAAAAAAGTCTCATACCGGTTTCCTTGTCTTTCAAGCTACACTAGAAAAAGGGTTCTCACTCTCCCTCATATCATGGCCTTTTAATTGCTTGCTGAGTTTCTCAATACATCCTTTAACACTGTGCAAATTCAATTAGTATTCCTCCTTGAGTTCCTCTGAATGAGCTTCTGATACGCAAGATTAAATCACTGAAATGTTAGTGTCATTCCTGATATTATGGCCCAAAAGATGTTTTGGAATGAATTGCTGATTTTAGGGGTTAAGATGAAAGAGAACACTCATTTTGATGAAGTTTTTGTTAGTCTCAAGACAGAAGTGTCTTTTTAGCTTAGTTTCCTGTGGAATAAGGTTTAAGCAGCAACTCAGACAATTCGAGCGTGCTTTTGTATGTCATCATGAAAATACTCCATGGAAAGAAATTGTAGGTTTTTGCAGAGAGAGAATAACAAAGCTTAACACAATGCATTTAAAAATTCAATCCACCTATTCAGATATGTTTCTATGATACTAGAAACCCTTGGATAAGATGTTCATGCCTTGTATTAGTGTTGGTTGTAGAGATCTTCCTTTTATTTTGGATTCTTAAGAGGCACAGCTGGCAAATTTCCACCAGGTTAGATGAGAAATGGAATGAGCATCGTTTTAGAGTATACCCACCTAAAATGGTACTGAATTTCAAAGGTACTGTTTCAGTGTTCAGAATTGGGTCTGTTTCTATTTTCATCTTTTACAGTTTGTAGAGATCTTACGGGCCTTAGCCTTTCTGAGAAATACGAATAATTTAAAAAAAAATGTTTTTAAGCGTGGGCCAGGGCGTAGTTTATCATAGAGTGTTTAGAAACTATATTAATTGTGGCTATATTTGTAATTCAAGTGTTTACCTCCCTCTCACAGAAGTCAGGGAGTTGAGTAGCTGAGATACTCTCTCAACAGGAAAGAATTTCTGGAGAAGAAATGGATAGTGGTCAGCATGTTGTCCTGCAGTAATGGTATGAACCAGGGAAGGAAGAAGAGCTGAGATTGACAGACTGTCCTTTATCAGAGGCTTTTGGAGAAGCATAATTATAGTTTCTGTTATCTATGTTTACTTGTGCTGTTTGGGAAAACTTACATAAAACCTTTTTCTGAAAATGCAGTGCCATCAGAATGCAATGAGGTGGGTTTTGGAGAGAAAAAGTAGGGAAGGCAGGTTTCCAGTCATGTGAGAACATTGCATTTTCAAAACAACGTGGTCCTATTTTTCTTTCAAAATTGCTTGCTGCTTGATTTTTACATTTATATGTACAGAATTAGACCATAAAGATCTATACATTGAAACACAGTATTTAATTCCAAATAGATGTCAGTGACTTTCACAGAAAATTTTGATTTTTTTCCATTTTGAAGTTGCCATCGCAAAAAATCAAATTCTGAAATCTTCAGCCAGATAAATTTCCATTCACAACCTCCCCTTATTTATTCAGTTGGTAAAGTTTTTGGATTCTGTGCCTGCTATAAAAAAGTAAGTCAATGTGATACACATTCCAATTTTGTTTGATAAAAGTAGATTCTTCCTATTTCCTAGATATTACACTTATTCAGGCCTTTCTTGCTTGAAAATATCATACACGGCATAGCCATTTTTGGAAAATGCCATACATGGCATAACCATTTTTGGATGGTTATTTTAGGAAAGCTCTTTTTCCTGGCTGTCTAAAGTCTTTAAATGGTAAACTTGTTGCTGAAAAGTCTCTGGGACAAATACGCTCACATGGAACAGCTCCAGAAACTCCTCCATCCTCACCAGGTTTAACGTGACAGACAACAGTGTGTGATATACATTCATGTATTCTGTGAGATATTTATTATGTTGGTACGGTGTTAGTTCACAATCTTAAGTTTTGCACGGTGATTATAAATGCTTTCTAGCAGAAGTTACTTGTCTCAATAGCAGTGTAGAATCAGTTCATGTCTGAGAGCGCGCATTATTTGGATCCTCTTCTGGGAAATATGCTGTTTAGATTTAAAACAGAGCAATAATTCTTACCTCACGTGCTTTTAAGGCTTAGATTTGGCATTAAAATAGTCAGAAATTGCTGAACTGCAGTTCGGGTTACAAGCTCCCCGAGGAAGGAAGGTGCCTGTTTACTGTGTGCGTGCACAGTGCCTAGCAGAACAGGAGCACGATCCCATCGTGAGTTCTGTGTATGTGCTTTTAGCAATAGTAACGGTCAGGTAGCAGAATGTTGCAGAAAGGGTTTACACCAGGAGTTACAGTGAAGTTTTAGTAATTGCGATTCATTCTTTCGGATTCATTCTCATGTTGGATGAGGCGAAATAGCTGAGGCGTTGAATGAACCTGAGCCGCGTTGTAGGTAATAGACTGTCTCTTGCTGAAGGATTGCTCTTACCTGCTGCAGGCAGAGCAGAGAGTGGAGAGCACCTCATAAGCTCTTTCTTGGCAACTCTTTTTAATGATCCGTGTGAGGATCTCATTGAGAGATGCGTGCCGAAGCGTGGGTGTGAATGGCAGCGGAGCTGTGTTTCTGCGTGATTTCCTGAAGAAGCCTGAAGATGAGCCTTTGTGTAAGGGATGTCCTGAACTGAGGTTTCTTTTAAAGAAAATTAGGCCTCGATACTAAACTTGCAGAAACCAAAGATTACTTTGTCATTGGAGAAATGGAAGTTAATGACTGATCTCCGGCTGGTCCCCTACTTGCTGCCTCAGACCTGTGTGCTGCCAGCTGCCTCAGGTGGCTTGAACCCTGCGTAAGCTGGCTGTGCATGGGCTGCGCGGCCACCCCCCAGTTACGGGAGTGAGGGAGGATGTGAAGGATGTGGTGAGTCTGCCTGTGAGCAGCCGCGTCACCCATGTAATGACCAACGTCAGGACGTGAGGATGTGGGGAGGAAGACTCTTGTGCTGGCGGGGATGTGGCCAGCTGCATTCCCCTCTGCCTCACTGCATGGAAAGGTGTTAAAACAGAAGGTGAAGCCGGAAGGATGTGAGGATCCGTGTGAGTGATAGCAATTTGTTTTAGGATTTACAGTTCATTAGTGAGTTGGAAATAGAATTGAATCCACTTTTTACCAGGAGCGTGGGTTTGCAGAAGTAGTGAGAAATAAATCACTCCTAAATGGAGATTTGATTTTTCTCTTTCCTCCTCCACCTAAAAGATGGTCCAGCTGCACAGCAGTGCCTTTTAATTTATTTGCCAACATTAAAGAAAAAGAAATGCAAATTATATCTTCCAACTTGGTAAATAAATTCATTGGCCCTGATATTTTTGTTCATAGCTTTTTAGTGTACTTCTCCAGAATGATATATAGAATAAGTCACTTTAACAAAAGTGATTTTTTTAAAAATAACATGAAAGGAACACATCTCATCTTCCTTTGCCTCCAGCCAGATGTGCAAATCCTGCAAATCAGATAGCACCAAGTCATTAGGTAACTAGTACTCCAGTCCATCTTTAAAAAGATCTCATTTTCCTCCACTGTGTATGTTGCATACATGGTAAACATAAACATATGTAAATATAATTACAAATTAACATTTTTTTCTTTTCTTCTTTTTCCCCCTACATCCATGTAATAAACACCAAAATTTCTCAGACTATTAAACTGAAGGTCTGACTCCATTGATAGACAATAGAGTAGATTCTTTACTTTTTTAGACCTGTTGTTACTTGAGGTCTTGCAGGCTCGGTCACACATCAAAGCTATCTGCATTCCTGGATTCTGGAAGAGGTGAAAAGGACACTATATAGCATGACTGACTCACTGTGAAATTCTTCTCCCTTCTTTTAACACTTCTAATATGTATGGATATCTCTGGGTTCAGTGGTATTTGCCCTGAAAGCCTGCATGTATGTGCCATTCCTCTGAAATCAGGGAGTGACCTCTCCAAGGAACCCTTAGAGAATTCAGCCTAGTTCTTGTCTTCTTAGCCAAAAGTAACAAATCTGCGATAATTAAAAAAAATGGCCAGGTAAGAACTGGCAGATCCTGCATTCCCTATGGAAGAACATTTTCTTGCTCTCAAAGACGTAAGTGGAAGATTTGCCTCTGGTTGCTGAATCTAGGTTGTCTCTCTCCTCAGACATGTAAATACAGTGGAGGATGACTTCAGTAATGAAGCAGCGTGAACGTGGTGATGTTTGAAAAGACAGTTCACTTCTAAGCTGTTGATTTGATCCTGTGCATAACAGTAATTAAATGCTGAATTAATTCTATAATTATGGACCTTTGCAGCTCCTTTTTCCTCCAGGTTGTCTGTATATTGTTTCTTTTTTTCTGTATTCAGACAGTTCTCTTCTTCCCCAGTATTATGTGTTATTTGTGATTCTTTCTTTGGGCATTTGTAGGGTATTAGTGAGAGAAGTTCTGTTGCTCCTAAATCAATGAGAATATTTATTTAGCCAATAAAAATGTGATTGTTTTCCAAATGAGTGTGAAAACCTGAAAAGGCAAAGCAATAAAAGAGAAGTAATAGGCCATTTCCAGGGTTTGAAGCTTTACCCAACTGACCCTAATGGAAGAATAAATGGATCCTGAATATGTATAGTCTTTACATCCCTAAATACTTACTTATTTGTTTTGTTTGTGTTTCTCAGGATGATCCTTATTATGCAGTATTAGAAATACTCTGTTGTTTTCTGGTCCCAAGAAGTCCAGCAGTTGTCCTGTAAAGTTTCTCTCAGCATTGCTGGATAAAGAATATTTTAATTTTATCTGTAAAATTATTTTTTTTGTACAAGAGATTTTTGTTATAGGCCTTGTTGTTAGGCAGCAATACATTCCTTGCTCTATGGAAGCAGGCTTTCTTGTGACTTTAAAACATGTAGCTCAGGAAACAGGTTGTTTACTTGACTTTGGTACGGACACTGTCTTTTCATTATGAAGCGAGTCATCTACTGTTCTCAATGCTAAAATCTTCTCTATCCATATCCATTCTGCTTTACTTTCAAATGAGTTAATCAATTAAGCTGTGAGAGGAATTACATTGCCAGCTAGTTGAACCAAAGTATTTCTAATTTTGAGGGGGAGGATAGGAAAGAAGGAAAAAGGGCTGTCAATCCAAGATAGAAATGTCTGGATTCTTTTGGAGAAACAAAGAGAGGTGACCTGGAATGCTTCATTCAAGCCCAACCTGAATTTATGTTACTGCAAAACAGATGCAAATAGGTAGTGTCTAAGGGGAAAGTTGACAGAAAAGAAAAGCTTCACTTTCAGTTAATGTTTGCGAGTTTATGCACACAAAAATATCCTTCTGTTTATGAGGCTTA
>NW_008824053.1:9621396-9627630 GCF_000699105.1 Pygoscelis adeliae | reverse complement strand
CCTTATATAGAGCATGATAATGCCAAAGGCAGTTAATAAAATATGAATAGTGAGTATAAAGTTGTGGCATTTTACATTTTTTTCAGTAATTTTGACAAATTCTTGCATATATAAAAACCTCATTTCAAATGGTGTTTCCAAATGTTTGTTCAGAAAGTGTATTGCCATCCATAAATATTTTGCATCAAGCTGTAAAAACACAGATGGTGAAAATGTCACACTTGACTCTAATGGCACAGTAATGGAGTGCAACAGACTGTGAGTCCTCTGCAGACCTGAGCCTGCACGAGGAGAGCAGAAAGCTCAGGAGAACTGAACGGCCTTCAGCGAGGAGGGATCATACGGCAAGGTCAGACAGAGCTGAGCTGCTGGGTGGGAAACACCCGCACAAGCCTTACTTTTAACGTCATGGCTGCAGCGTCTCATATATGCTGCTATACTGCAGTCCTTTCTTTGGCGTTCAGTTGATGTGAGATCTGCCCTACCAATTCAGAGGGGTGCTTGGACATACCGTTTCAAGGCTTTGGCCTTGCCAACGTGAGAAAAGGCACGTGTATCCTGAACAGTACCATGTTCATGAAGCGGTATCATCGGCCGGTGAGAAATCGCCTGATCACAGAATCCACTGTGTCTGAGAAGGAATATTAGAAACTATTTTCATTGACTTCATGCAAAATGTTGTGTTTCCTGTTTTCTTCATACTTTTTTGACTTTTATCACAGCAGTAGTGTGTTGGGAACACCTCTGACCTCTGAGTGCCTTTAGCTTTACAATGCCTCCAAAAGGTTTACGCAGCTCCATTTTAAGGGGGGTAAATATGGAGCACGTGATGGCTAAATAAGCTTCTACAAAATGTTTTTGCAACCTCAGCTACCTCTGGTCATCCAAATCTTTTCTGTCTGTTTCTCATTTGGGTTCTGTGTTTCCCGAGAGAGACTGCGACCCTGATAGGGGAAAGGTCTTTCTCAGACTAGCTGCCTTTAACAGGATAAGTAAACTTGCATGTTTAAGGATGCATATCATGGCAGGCAGTAGTTACCACACTTGATTTACCTGTTTTGGTCTAGAACTTGATTTCGGGAGGTAGACAGAGATTTTTCCCCAACTGAATAGTGAGCCAGTGGATCCATTGTTAATTTTTAGTGGCATTATTATTTTTTCACGGAAGTGTACATGGGAGAAAAGGGGACTCCCTTATTTTGCTGCCACTTGTCAAGAGCTGATCCTGAAAAATTTTACGCATGGAAGTATTACGTATCCCCTTAAAAGTATCCTCTGGACTTTAATGTGGAAGAAAACTTGCTAACGCATTTTGTCTTCTCCAATTCCTTTTTAAATACACATTTATAAAATCACTATGCTCAGTTAAAATTTACTTGCTAGGCCAAATGATCATCTGGTGTGTAAAAGTTGAAGGTATGATTCATGTTTTTCTTTTAAAAATGGAAAGGAAAATGTTAGGGGAAAAACATCTTGCAGATCTATAACATAAAAAGCATTATGTGGCATAAGTAGCTCAGTGTGTGTACTAACATTTTGATGGCAGAAGTGGTGCGCTACGTATTTTTCTTGGAAGCCCTTGCTTTTAAACTGACTGATATAGAGTCACATAAAAAATAAAATGAAGCATACTCAGCTTTGTTGCAACAAATGCTTGGTTTATATACTGCAATATCTGTATAGCAATGGTACAGGCAATTTGCTGTCAGTGTTTCTTTTCTAATGGCTGTTTAGGAGATATAAAATAGTACATAAAATGTGAAGATAGATACATTTTGATTTCTCTCTCCCCCTCTTCTGCAAATTTTTTTCTTAAAGTTTGTGTTTATAGAGTACTACAAAGTATCATCTTCTATCAGCTCTTGCCTGTAGCAGACCGGCTTCTTTGTAGCATGTATGAATAGTGGAAGTTCCAAAAACTTCTGGAAATTCAAAATAATTATATATTTTTTGTTTCCATGGAGTGGGACAGAGAATACCGCCTTGAGTCCTATGTGGTTTAGAAGAGGATATGCACCTCTGGATTCGATATAGGCATCAGTGACAAAATAGAAGTACTCTGCAAATGCTGAAAAAAACCATGGACTTTCTGCCATTAATGGAAATTTTCAGAACTGCTTGTAATGAAATCCAAAGGAAGAGGAAGAGGTTTGGGAGGGTCTGCAAGGTTCCCACAGGAAAATGGAGCCTGAAGGCTGAGCTACAGAGGAAGAGAATTTCTGATATTTGTTTACACATAACAAAATTGGCCTGTCTGCTCTGCTTTCCATGTCAATCTCTTGGTGACTGTTTTTTATCCAGTTTCCTGAAGTCAAGGATAGAACCTGGATTTAGAGCCTATGTGCTGAAATGCATCGAAGTAGTATCACAGTTTGTCTTATTTCCTAACCAGCTGTAAAATCTGCTTCTTGTTTTGACTGGCTGTCCTTGAGTACTAACAGGAATGTGACTTAGCAGCACTGCCATTTAGTGTATTCGTTGTTCTCATGTAATTGAGATCCAATTGGAAGGGAAATTAAAGACATGCTGTTTAGATTTGGAGAGTGGTGTGAAGCTTCAGAGCAATTTTTTTCAGTTTGTTGCACTGAGCTGTGTCCCTAAGGGAAATGGCAATTCTCCAATGCTATCTGCTCGATGCAAAATTGTAGAAGTCAACAATTTCAAAATGTTTTTAAAACTTTTCCATCAGACTTTCTGGATCTTGCAAAGTGGGCTTTAGTTTTAGCGAAGCCTAAAATTGGAAAAGAAGGATGGAGAAGTTTAAGGTGTTGTGTCAAGTCCTTGCTTGACACAAATTTGAATTCTCAGGTCTTTCCTTAAACCAACAAGGACTAATATGAGACCGAGTAACTTTAGATCTCACAAGCAGGCAGCCTTGGCTTAAAAAGTCACTTTTATGGTTATGCTTTTATAGTTACTTTTCTAAAGAAAGTATCACATGGTTACATCATTTTTTTGCAAACCAGGGAGACATACTACAGCTGTGTTCATACAAACGTTGTATAACTCAGCAAAAAGCCACTTGGATTTTTACATTTCTAAATATGTTAGAAAATGTCATGAGTTACGTTTATTATTTACCAGCTGAGGATTAATTTTTTGAGTCATAGTGCTGAATCTGCATGAATATTAAATTCAGTTGTGGAGATCAAAGGCAACTAGATATGATGCAATCGCGTTGCCTCTTCCCGCTTCCCCACTTGTGTATTGCTGGCTACAGAGGACAGAATTCCTCCATCATACTAACCTGATGGACCTACAGGGAAGGAAAAAAAAAAAAGTCAGTCTTTGAATTGGTTTCTTGACTTTGAACTAATTATTGAACAGTATTAGTCAAATAAGAAGAAGTGTCCTTTCTGTGCCTACAGAAGAGGTCCTGCTCTCAGAAGTCAGCTTAGCACTGCAGGAGGCGCTGGTTGCAGTTTCTGAGCCGGTGACACGACTTTCTTGCACCTAGAGAGCAAATACAGACTGTCTGCATGTTTTGCGTCAATGAAATTAAACAGCTGGTAGCTTATTAGGCCTTTTTATCATTTATGATTTCAAACTGACTTTGGAATAGTATTTTAAGAATTTAAATTAAAAAATTGTCCATGAAAATGTGATAGAAATAATAATTTATATTGGCCTCACTCCATTCCTTTTCAGCTGGAGTTTAGAGTCTTGTTCTAGAAGGCATCAGATGACTTTAGAAAGGCTCCAGTAGCCAGGACATGGTCTCCTCTTTGTCATCGCTTTGCATGCAGTTGGCTTCAGCTGCCTGCAGTCTTCTTACGTGTTTTCTCAGAAGACGTGGAAGAGCTGCCAGGACAGTGCAGGCTTTTTGGAGGAGTGAGAAGTTATCTCACTTCATACCCAGAGACAATGTGATGGTAACATGTCTGTCACTACCACTGCTCCGCCACAAGTGTTTTGGGATAAAAATACTCATGCTTGGGGTTGGAGGGAGATTCTTAGTCCAGGCCTATACGGAAATCTCGGCCTCTCAGAATTTCAGAAATCTGGGATATCATTTTATGTTGGTTTTAGTGATACAAGAAAGGAAACATTTTTAAATTTCTGCATAACATTCCCAAATAGTATAAGTAATATGGCTAGAAAATTCTTATTTTATGGAACAAAATTTGTAGATAATGTAGATTTTGTCTTATTATTTCCAATTGAGGGATTCACAGCTGAGTTGGTTAAGCATCTAGCTATGTACATAAGCTCTACTTGCTACTTGTGAGTTCAGATATATTATTTTTTGTATGTCCAGTATTCAGAAGAGATATCTTAAATGTTCTGGATGAAGCTTCTCCAAGTATCAGAATCCATAAAATTACGTATCAAATTTCCTTGTTGTCCTGATTTACTTTATGTTGAGCCAGCAAGTTGAACAGCAAACAAATGGATTCACTTAGAGGTGATTACTACTAAATGGAAAGGAATCTCACAAGTTTGCTAGGTAACGTGAGAAAATAATACAGATTTACAAAATCTGGATGGAGCTACTTTTCCTAGATGGCAACATCTACTGCCTCCTCCTCCAGGCATGAAATTGCATTGGATTTGGCATTTATTAACTTTGCAGAATGTGAGAGAAGAACAATAAACAGAATTTTTAAGTACATCAAGAAGCAGATTAGGAAGCTGTATGTCTGTATTAAGTCAAGCATGCGGTCTATCCAGATAAGGACATTGGTCTATGAGCTCTGTTGTGCTCTGTCATTTGCTGCCCAGTCCTACTTGCCTGAGTAAGGAGTATTCCACCTGAGTTTGGCTTGTGGTATTGTGCCTCTAATAAATAAAATGTAGGACTGTCCTGAGAAACCATCCCGTGCAGAAGCCAAAGGAGTTGTCCAAGTTTGGGTGGGCTGCTGCTGTCAGAGAAGAATGCACCCAACGGTTGTGGGGTGAAAAGCAGATTCAGGGAACTGGCTTGTGTTTGTGTTGGCTCGGTGCTCAGACATTCCTCCTCCTCCTCGCACTGGTTCCCAGCTGTGCTTCTGCCAGTCTTACCAGCTTCCTTAGGAATGCTCCTATGGGCTCTCTTTGCTGCTCCCATAGATGTCCATACGGAAACGCTTGATCAAATGCTTAATCAAGCAAGTACAGTCTCCTTCTATGCGTTCACTCTGTTCCACTCAAGTTTATACTCGGATGTGGTGATCTGCAAGCTATACATAGGGCCTAGGAATACAGAGAAGCATTTAAAAAGGAGTAAAATAGGTTTGCTGGAATCTTGAGCGGTAGTTTTCTCTCTTCATTCATTATTACTTTTTTAGTTTGTTTGGTTTTTTTTTTTTACAATGTCTCTTTGTGAAAATAGGACCCTCTGCACTCGGACAGACTGACCCTACCTCTCATCGCCCAATAAATCAGTGTGCTCATAGCATCAGTTGTAAAATGTCCCATTTCTTAGCTAAATAACTGTATCGCTTTAAAGGCTTTGGAACTGAAAGCCTTACAGTGTTTCATCTTTCTACCAAAAAAGTCTTCATGTGCTTTCAACATTAATAATAGAGAGAGGTAATTTACTGTCCTCTGGCAGATTCCTGGCTTTGCAGGGTGAGGCTTTCTTCACACAGGAACTCAGGTTACAAAACCTCAGTAGCAGAAAGCTTGTAAAGGAGAGCTCTTCAGGGCAGGAGCCCCAGCAGCGTGTGTTTCACTAGGGCTGGTGTTTCAAAGCCTAGGCTGCAGCTCTGCAAAGCGGGGAGACCAGCCACAACTTACTGGGCTGGTGTAGCCCTTGGGTGTCTTCTGCCAGAAGCAGTCCTGCAGAGCTATTCTGAAAGACTAATGCCTCCACCCATGTGAAACCCTTGGCTCCGGCAGTGTTGTTGCTGGTGAAGGTCTGTCCATGTGCAGCACCTCCACAGGTAAATGAAACCCTCTGTGTCTCCATTGGCAAGAGGAGAGGTACCAGTGGCCTTTGTCACTATGGCTTAAATTTTCTTAGAAACCTCTAAGCCCTCTGGTATCAATAAATTGTGTTCTGTTGCAGCTTAAAATGTGTAAATCTTCTTGATGAAATCAAGGTGCTCTATCCCTTATGCAGACTTTAATTTGGAACATGTGAAAAAATAAATACCTTTCATAAAAATGTTCTGATCTACCAGTGGCCTCTATCCTTGAAAAAAATCCATCCCTGGAACAGTCTTGGCATGCTTTGTTAGCTCAAATTCTGGATAAGTTTTTATTCCTTGCTCAGATCAATCCCTGGTTTTGGAGGGTATTCTCTGGCTGGTC
>NW_008824053.1:9593875-9621355 GCF_000699105.1 Pygoscelis adeliae | reverse complement strand
ATGTACATCCTATGTAAAATATTAGAGGATTTCTACGATGATAAATGTTACATGCCTGAAAGTATTTACTTTGCAACTGGGATGCATTGATGCTGTGAAGTTGTGAAGATTAGAGATAATGTTGAAACGATTTCACCATTTACATGCTCTCTTGGTGTATTTTTTTGATGTATAATTTTAAAATGTTCCATTTTCAGGTGACAATGGCCAGAATTGGGATAAACAAGAGTCATTCAAAGGAGACCTGTGAAACAATACTTTTCGCTCTCCGAATGGCAACGTGGAATCAGATTTTAGATCCCTGGGTGTACATTCTTCTCCGGAAAGCCGTACTTAAAAACCTGTACAAGATCACAAGGGGATGTTGTGGCGTGCACATCATAAACTTACACATGTGGGAACTCAGCTCCATCAAGAATTCTTTGAAGGTTGCAGCAATATCTGAGTCACCAGTAAGTTCCAAACAAGTAAACCTACAGCCACTCAGCTCTACAGGGCAATAAAGTTAAACACAGTGTATGAAGAGATGATGGAGGCAACGCTTATACACGGGCAATACCTTACAATGAATTCCAAGGCTCAGTGGTTTGGCATTTGTTTTAAATTGTGAGTGGTTTGCTCTTGTTGCTTACCGGTTGATACTGCTACTCCAAAAGATGCACTTGAATGTTTTAATTCCCTTTAGAATACATCCCTTCCAAAACTGGTGGTGGAATGATAAATCATCCTGTATTTCTCCCTTCCAGGTACTAAAGTGAACAGGGTTCCTTATAATACTCCCCACCAAATCCTTTACTTTAGCAGGCTTCTTAAGAACACATGCAAGTGCGAAAGTGATCTCCAAGGTGATTTTTTAAAAGGGGTAGATTTTATCTACCAGTGATACCCCTAAATCCTTTGCCGAGTCATTACTTCCTAGGGTAAAGTCCACCATCCTTTCCATAAGGGTATTCTTTGCTTCTAGGCATTGAATTTTCCAATTGGATATGTAAAAAACATTTTGCTTGTGCCCAGCTTATTAAATGATCCAGTTTGCTTGGTTCATTGACATGACCTCTTCATTATTTACTGTTCCATGAATTTTTGGGAGAGCTGCAAACTTCATCAGTGTAAGCGTTCCTTTCAAATCACTGACAAAACATGAGGTTCCCTGTGGGAACACAGAAGCAGATCAGCTCAGCTTGCTTACAGTTACATTTTCAGATCTATTGGTGAGCTTTTAGTCCTTTCAACAAATTTTCTTGAAACTAACAGGCATAAAGCTGTGGTTAGTCTGTAAAAAGAGTAGTTTTATTCCCCCCCCCCCGAAACTGAAAAAAGTTTCTTGAAGCATTCCCCTAATGCATATACTGAAATGTTCATGAGGTACATCTGCTTCACGTGTGTCTCATGAAAAATGTGTGTGACCAAAGGAGCACGTCTGCAGGGAACTGCACTGGGAGCGTGGTTGTGTTTGTGAAAGCAAACTGCACGCTCATTTTTTGCAGGGTCTGTGTCTGAAGAGCTGAGGGCATTCAGTATATTTGAAGGAACCAGAAAGTTTCCAGGACTTTACACAGGAGGCCCTTCACCTTTAATGCTGCTAAAAGAGGCTTTGCTTTTTGTGACTGTACTTTGTTCAGAAGCAAAAATGAGAGTATCAGAGACTTTGTAGCAGAGGGATTGTTTTAAGATAGAAATGTCTAATGTTATTTTTACCTACTTAACTTCAAATAACTACATTAGTGAATTGTTGGTGTATTTGGACAAAGTAGTTAAAAACTGATTCAACAAGAAGACAGTCTGAGGGACCAAAACTATTCACAAACTACAAATTCATGTTGTATGTGAGAATAGTTTAAGTCAGAAAATAAAAAACCAAAAGGTTTAAATATATAAATTTTTTGTTTTAAAAACTATTTCCTTTTTGTTTTAAAAAGGTTGAAAAAGAAATGGGTTAAATAACCCTATAATGAAATAAATGGCTTCGTTTACCCGGAAGAATTTCTGTATGTGATTTATTTTCTCAGTCACAGAGCTGATAAACTGTGGACAGATTTGATGCTGGTATAAGCTCCGCACTGTTGCTGTTGTGTGGGTTCTGCTGAAATCTGGAAGTGTTCAGTCAGTGCTCAGTTTGGCTTTTTCATTTCATAGAATGTGATGTCAGTGTATCTGTTGACATAAATTATTTGTTCTTTATGGAAGATAGTTGTTTTAGCAGCTGCAAAAAAATGTTGGTCTGTAAATTGTTGAGATATTTGATTGGTGAATGAAGCTCATCAATGTTCCATTTTGTTATGTGAATAAATGTAGCTTGTGTAGTTCATACTGGTTGACTTGTAAAACAAACAAACAAAAGTTTATATGTATATGTGATTTCTTATATTTTGTGTACTAATACATATTGAATGTAAATTGCAAAGCCTCATTAAAGTTATCAAACTGTATCTTGAGTTATGATATTTTTGCGTAACAAAAGAGATCTGAAGTTGTTAAAAATAATCATAGAATCATAGAATCGTTTAGGTTGGAAACAACCTTTAAGCTGAAGTCCAACCGTTAACCTAGCGCTGCCAAGTCCACCACTAAACCATGTCTCTAAGCACCACATCTACACCTCTTTTAAATACCTCCAGGGATGGTGACTCAACCACTCCCCTGGGCAGCCTGTTCCAATGCTTGACAATCCTTTCGGGGAAGAAATTTTTCCTAATATCCAATCTAAACCTCCCCTGGCGCAACTTGAGGCCATTTCCTCTCGTCCTATCGCTTGTTACTTGGGAGAAGAGACCACCACCCACCTCGCTACAACCTCCTTTCAGGTAGTTGTAGAGAGCAATGAGGTCTCCCCTCAGCCTCCTTTTCTCCAGGCTAAACAACCCCAGTTCCTTATGAAGAAAAAGCTCATGCTGGATTCAAGCCAGCCACTGCCATTCACATGTGTGATATCAGTTGTGAAGGTAGGGAGGAAGACAGTGAGGATTCAGATAGGAGGTGCCAATGTTCGTACACTTCATTTTCACCTGAGCAGCCCAGTGCAGTCGGTAGTCTAAGGCAGACAAGGTCAAGTTCTGAGGATCCATGCCTAGAAAATGCAAATAAAGGTGGAGCTGAGAGAGTTCGGTGTTTGGAATTAAAGTGTTTTTATCCAAATATCTACCAATGTGTTACACAGACTGATTAGTTTCACGTACGCTATGAATCTTGAAACAAATGTGAGTTTTGCTTGTTAATATTTTTTGTCTTGTCCAGTGATGCGGTAGCCTGCAGAGGCAGCTCAGGGTACAGCCACGCAAGGATCTGTAACCACTGAAAGTGATTTGATTATCATTGCATTTCATCTCACAGGAGAGCCAGCAACGTGGTGTGTTGTATGATTAGCAAATTCTGTTTTATGGAATACGAGATTATAAAAAAACCCAATGGGACAGCTTCACACTAGGATCTGAGTATTGCCCAGTCAGGGAGAAAAGGGCAGTCTGCGTAGCAACGTGCTGATGATCTCTTCAGAGGTTGGTTGGCTAACGACGTGAGCAGTCACGACCTGCCTGTTTACTGCTAGGCAGTAATTAGTGTCTCCAGAGCAGGCAGGGGCAGTAAGTGTTCTGGTGGGAAGAAAATGAATCTCATTTCTGACTAATGACTGAGGAAATCCTCAGGGTGGGAGAATATTTTAATCTAAATGGGATCTTAAGAAATGGCAGGCTATATAAGGAAGTACGTTATCGTAAACCGAGGTCCTAGCCTGGGCTAAATCAACCTGCTGAATCAAAGGAAGCATCAGTAACAAGTTGCTCATCACGGGGACTAGGCAAATATCTGTGGTTTGTTACCTAGATACAAAGATGGAGAGCAAAGTTCAAGGTCTCTTTGATCTGATCCTTGAGGCAAAGTGCCCACCCTGTGTGTTTATTTTCAGATATTTGTATATAAGTATTTTTATTACTTTAGTCTGATGTGTTAGGAGTTATTTCAGGAACAGTAATACATACCAGTTCTGTAGCCATGGTGATCCTTTAGAACAAGATGTTGGGACCTTTCAGATGCGCCTTGCCTGCCGATACACTCCTTCAGGATGTCACAGGTAACACAGCACTCCTCTGATTAACTGCATAGATTGGCATGAGATTTAATCCTCAACGCTTGGGTCCTGGGAAAAACCGTTCAAATCCCAAGGGAATTTACAACACCTGTCGTGACTTTTGTTGAATCCTAAAAAACCCAGACACTTTTGAATTTAAACTTCTGTGATCTGCCAACATTAAAAATGGCAAAACTGTTTGATTTCAGCAAACGATGACTTTCGATTCAGCTGCTTTATACTGAGGAGAGTATTTACTCCTTGAATAGACAATGCCTGCTGAATGTAGGTTACTAACAAGTCTTAAACACTGACAGTGTATTGCTGTTGCAAAGATGAGATAAAAGAGGGGCTATTTAATATGAGTAGTTGCATTTTGTGTTCTTGACACAACCCTGAATTTACTACTTTGTGATGAGGAACAGCTGCAAGGAGGAAAACCAATTATGAGTTCCAGTACCCACTGGCCATCAGATAGTATGAGTGTGTATCTCGGATGGAAAATATTGCACATTAGTGCTACATTGGTTGGTTCAGTAACAACATGCTTTTTATTCTCATATAAATGACTTATTTATATGATGGGTTGCTCCTTACCAGTGAATACAGCAACATGGGGACTGGTGATGACAAGTATCGTGCATCTCCTCTGAGGCACTGGAGCTGGGTAAACAATGGGGAAAATATCATATTTGATTCTCTACATGGAACAACCTCTATCACAGCTCACTTTCCTGTGACCATTAGCACATCCAGATGAACGCTTTGGAAGGAGACCTTTTTCTGTTGTAAAAACAACAATTCAGACTGTCAAGTAAACGATCCCCTCTACAGCAAAACATTCACCAGGCTGCCATTACCTCAGCTTCTTGGGCTGCTGGGACGCTTTTGGAGCGAGCTGGCTGAACCACAGCTGGGAGGACGAGGCGTCTGGCCACATGCTCCTGCTGCTGCCTTTGCACTGGTTTTGGCATTTGAGTGCACTGTGAGTTGACTGACCCTGCAAAAATGGCAAAAAATATGAGTGTGGCAAAAGAGGGAGTAGCTGTTTACAGGCATAATGAGTCCAATTGCTCTATGTTGCAGTGCCAGAAATTTTGCAAGGGCAAAGCAAAGAAAGCGTGGGGGGGAGTGCATCAGCAAAGGGAAGGGCTATGAGACCTCCCTCGCTGAGGAGCTGTTAATTTTACTCAGCTGTTTTGTGAACCCATGCCCTTGACGGGAGGAGATCAGGCTGGTGAGCAGGACCTATACTTGCTTATCGTTATAGGATTCTTAAATGTAACTCACAGATTCATTAACTCATTCCTCCTTCAGGCTTTTCCAGGCTTTCCTGGTTATTTAAACTAGTTAGGTCACAATTAATTTCTTTTTGTGAGGGCTGAAAAAAGCAATGATTGTTGCAGGTTTTTCTCTATTATCTGTTGTATGTTCTTCCCTGGTAAGTAGTAATCCATACTTTTTCTCATTTGATTTCACTTTAATGGTGTCTGGCAAATTAAAACAGATTTGCAGTCTGACCCTTAGTGTAGTTGGTGCTCTGCTTTTATGGAGATAGATACAATATACATCTATGATCCATAGTTCCTGGCTCAAGTAACTTAAATGCTATGGCTCAGTACAAATTCTTATTAGCAGGCTTCCCTTTCTGAGATCTGAGCTAGGGAGTGTGCAGAAAGGATCCAACCCTAGCAGGGCAGCAGAACACAGATGTGAGTATTTCCAGCTCTGTTCTCCATGTTCCTTCCAGTACCAAAAAGAAAGGTCTTCCATTTTCCATCTCTCTCTCTCTTTTTTTTCAGGAGAGAAATGCCATAGGAAAAGAATCCCATCCAACTCTGGAGAAATGTAATAGTCTGATGACTTTTTAGAGGTTCTATGTTTAGAAGGGGTAGGCAGTGCAATGGAGGAATGTATCTATTGGTGGGGACCTAGGGATCTGATTAGAGAGCCTGAAAATTGTGCAAAACCTAAAACATTAAGTCTAACTCAGTACAACTTATTCATAAGAAACGAGAAAACACACAAACATAATATTTGCAGCAAGTTACAGGAAGAACTAGTAACACAAAAATACCAAACATCTAGTCAATCACAACTGTTTGCCATAATAGCTCTGACCCTCCCTGTGTGGGGAAAAAGGCTTCCTGTGAACATTTTGGCAACTTCCAAATGATGATGCTTTAAGAACAAATCTATTTACCTCACTTGTCCCGTTTTTCTACTGACTCCTGTAAACAAGATGACGTCTGAAGTGATTGGACAATCGTTAAATATTAAAAATATAATTTAAAATGAAATTAAAAAAAAATTGTTTATAATTAGGATAAGTTAGAGTGACATAGATATTCTAAGGACTTTGTTTCTTAGCAACACATTCATGGAGTCTTTAAAAAAAAAAAAAAATGTCCTGTGGTTTCAGGAATCTAAACATGTATCTATCTAGCTGTTTAATTTCAGCACCATGGTTGCAAAATAAATACTTGCTACAGAAGTTTGCAAAGATAAACCCATTTCACATTTTTTTAAAATCTACTGCCAGTAGTAGTTTGACAAGTTAAAATACTTGAGGCAAAAAATTGTATCAGTAAAACATCACTACCCAGTAGCTACCATTTCCAGCAAAAGTTTGTATTTACTTTCTTCTGAAGCCAGCATAAGAAAAATATTTTAAGTTCCATTATCAGTTATAAATTCAGATATTTGTAATCTGAGACAATTTCTTCATTGGATTACATGTTTCAGTCCTATTTTTGCTTCAGACGCACTGAAGGCAGAGCTGTGTGTTACAGGAAGAACTAGTAACACAAAAATACCAAACATCTAGTCAATCACAACTGTTTGCCATAATAGCTCTGACCCTCCCTGTGTGGGGAAAAAGGCTTCCTGTGAACATTTTGGCAACTTCCAAATGATGATGCTTTAAGAACAAATCTATTTACCTCACTTGTCCCGTTTTTCTACTGACTCCTGTAAACAAGATGACGTCTGAAGTGATTGGACAATCGTTAAATATTAAAAATATAATTTAAAATGAAATTAAAAAAAAATTGTTTATAATTAGGATAAGTTAGAGTGACATAGATATTCTAAGGACTTTGTTTCTTAGCAACACATTCATGGAGTCTTTAAAAAAAAAAAAAAATGTCCTGTGGTTTCAGGAATCTAAACATGTATCTATCTAGCTGTTTAATTTCAGCACCATGGTTGCAAAATAAATACTTGCTACAGAAGTTTGCAAAGATAAACCCATTTCACTTTTTTTTTAAATCTACTGCCAGTAGTAGTTTGACAAGTTAAAATACTTGAGGCAAAAAATGGTATCAGTAAAACATCACTACCCAGTAGCTACCATTTCCAGCAAAAGTTTGTTTGTATTTACTTTCTTCTGAAGCCAGCATAAGAAAAATATTTTAAGTTCCATTATCAGTTATAAATTCAGATATTTGTAATCTGAGACAATTTCTTCATTGGATTACATGTTTCAGTCCTATTTTTGCTTCAGACGCACTGAAGGCAGAGCTGTGTGGAAGTGAGGGCTCCAGCAGGAGAACTTACAATAGTCCATGCCAAAGCAGCATGGTAGCCTAAAGCGAAACTTTTGCAATGTCACTTGGACAAGTGATAAAGTCTAAATTCCACTTCAGGATTCAAATTTTTGATTTTTATAATCCCTGATGAGCAGTGACTTCTAGTAGTTTCTAGGGTGCCTTAATTTTCATCCATTAAGTTCCCCAAATGCCTGAAACACCACATGCTATCTGCTGCTCCTTCTGATCTATGTAACACTGTCACAAGAGGAGGATGAAGAAGGCAGAACTTTAATCCACGATTGCCTGAAGCAATTCAGTCCCTGCTTCCTAAAACAGTAATTTGACATCTATCATCTGTGTTGAAGATATTCTGGTTTGCAAAAACCAGTGTGACTGACCCCCCCCCAGCAGGGAAGGATCATGACTCTGCAATGCGTATCTGGAGTGCTCACCCCTCAACAGAAAACTGTGCTGAGCCCCGGGGTCCAATTATTGCTTAACTCATGACAACCAAGTCCCTCTGTGAGTATGAGACCTTGAACTTAGTGCATTCATCTGGCATGTGTGTGATGTGACCTTCTCTGTTGTTTTCCCTTTTCTTTCTCTGGTATTTTTCCACTGCAGTGGAGACAATATCTGAGGCCCTTGGCTGTTCCATCCTGGCTGTTACCAGCCCCTCTGTGGTGGGCAAGATTTCTCTTTCCATGGCGATAAACTCCAGGAAGCTGTACCACCAAGTTTCAAAAGCAGAAGGTGATACCCACCTTCAAAGCTTGCCTTGCTCTGAACAGGGGGTTGGACATGATGACCTCCAGGATCACTTCTAACCTAAACTGTTTCATGTTTCTTGCACAAATTCTCAGCCCTATGTCCCAAGTCAGGCTAGTCATCAGTAGAGCTTATTCTCTCATCTGTATTTGTGGCTGATGAAACAGGATTTCTAGTGGCTGGGCTTACTCTGTCAACAGATTTGTGCCTTCTGGCAAAATCTTTGGTGCACTCTCTAAACTTCTGACGTCTGAAGTTCCTTGTAGTTACCCTTCTTCCAGCCCCTGTTGCCTGCTGCTGTGGGAGATCAGCAGTGATCCCCTTTAATCTCAGCTTTAAACAATCCGAACCAAATACCCTCTTTGATTGCACATCCTGGCTGTTAAAACTTAACAGAGCACATTAAAATATCTTATTTATGGTTCTACATCGTCTCCCGGAAGAGAAGGGGTGATTTTTAAGAAAATGTGGTGGCAATACGAAGTTTTATATGATGTAAAATAAAATACCTCCTTCAGATTTCTCTCCTCCAAATGCACCCACGTGTTATATGCTTCTCTGCAAATGTGTTTAACCACGAGATAATTTTTACTGCTGTACTACAGTCCATAGAATCAGAAACTCGCAGACTAATAGCACATGGAAAGGCAATGGTAAAAGTTTTTGGGGAAAAAGATGGAATAATAATAAAAAAGTTTTCTTCTCACTGAGAGCTTTAGAAAAGAACCATAAATTCCTCTGCTACTTTATTTAAGAAGTCTAAGGTGTCTGAATCTGACAAGATACAAATAACACCTTACTATTTCAGTGATCCTCTGCCTCCTGCTTTTGCACAAACATCACACAAGGCTTCGTGTTGTACAAATGGCAAGGAGTCCTGGGAAATGTAGGAAATTCCACAAGAAAGAAATCTACTCACTTTTAAAGTAAAATTATTTAATTAAAAAAATTTCTAAAATAAACTGTATAAGAAAAATCACAACTTTTCATTATCTACTGCTGTCTGAAGACCGCCAAATCAAAGCATTATAGCTGCAGCTCAGGGGTACGCTTCGTGTGTCACGCCAACATCTCCTCTGCGCCTACTCTTTGGGTGAGCCATCTATTGTGTGCGAGCAGGGGCTAACGGCCAGAAGGAAGGATAGTGGTTTGGATGGTTTAGCCTTCAAAGCTGAATAAACTATTCTCATGTATGTAAGAAGTGTTTATAGTTTTATACAGAAATATCCGTTTTTATACATATCTTTTCAGTAATCTTCTTTTCCAAGAAACCATTAATCCACTTTAGTGAGAGGCTATCATTCTTTGGCTGTGGTGTTTTATTGCTTCTGTACAACAGAACCAGTAAAGTGATTTTTAAAGTGTTTGCAATGTTTAATATTACATTTTATTTGGTATGCTTACTGCGAGCCTGTTCCTCTTGAATTCACTGGCAGAGTTTACATTGACTTTGATGGAACAGTTTTCAGTTCTAGAAGATTTGACAGAGCTATAGTAAATAATTTGGTGCTTGAAGAAACGCTGATATATTTTTAAATTATTTCCTTCTACCAAATAACTTGCAACTTGACACAAGTGAATCCCACAAAATATCGCTCACTGCTTCATTTCACTCCCAAATAAATGTTCACATTTCTCCATGTTTGGCTGGTGTATTTCTGCTCACTTCAGTGTCTTCTTGGGCAATAGTTTATTTCCCAAGAAATAGTTTATATCCTTTCAGTGATCGAAAAGGAATGCACTAGATGATTTGCAAACGTATATAAGAAACAGGTTTCTCCCCTGAACTTCTGTAAACTTTATTTCAAATATTTCTGTTCTGAAACAAAGGAAAAGCAATTGTCAAGTGAAAGTTAGCATCATCCATATATAAAAAGTTACTTTCCTTTTTAAAACACTTCAGGTCATCAAGCAGGAACTATGTTTTTTGCTGTAATTAAGCAAGGATGCTTCTTCCAACTTGCATACCTCTTCTTTACTAAGAATTATCCAACTCACTGTAACTAATTTAAGAGGATGATATTTTGATAAAAGGAAATGAATTATTGTAATACTGATATCCCAATAATGGAATATCACCTACTACGTCAATAAACTATGCGCTCGTTTTTGGTCAGCAAGTTGTGCTGTAAATAGTCCTGCTAGTGCTAAAATGTCAGTAGCTCATGAAAATAGACTGAGTTTAGGGTGGTAATGTGTAGAAAAACAACATTCTGAGTCAAAGCCTCGTTAAGATTATATGTGAATGCCGGTGGCTCCTGCCAGTGTAGTAATTAGTGTTGTGCAGTCATACATACTGCCACATTTTCTTAGTTCGTTTTGCTTTCTCAGCTATGAAAATTAGAAATGCCACTTTAATTTCAGAGCTGTGGCGTGAATAACAGGGGACTCAACCCAGGGTGTATGTGTCTGTGCACCACATGTTTTCCACAGAAATACAGAATTGCAGTCATTTTGCAGTGTAAATGTGCAGCAGTGAAATATAATAAAGCAATAATTTTAAATAGATTATTAGGAGTCAGTGATGGTATTCAAAGTTGTTATTTGCATGCATTTTTTATTTTCTTCCCTAGAAAAGGCTTGGAAGATGTAAATAAAATAAAATCAAGAATGATGTTAGACTATTGTAAGTACATGTCTCAGTCTGATCTCAGTGCTAGTGTGAGGCTTGGATCTTGGATATGTTAATTATAAGTGAGATCACAAAACATCTGGAAAAATCCTGGATGGCAGAAACAAGCCAGTATAACTTCATAAAAGGTAAAAGTCTCAAGTGTGGTGTTGTCTGGTACACTTATTTTCAGGGAAAGTATGCAAAGAACAGATGGGGAAAATTACATATGTAGTTGTCTTGGATTTCAAAATAGCTTTTGACAGAGTCCAGTACCATGGCCTGAATGATTGAGCTTAGTCCATATCTCCATATCTTAACCCATATCTCCAAACAAGGAAAAAACTTGGCTGGAGACAAGGAAAAGTGTATAAAGTGGGTTAAATAATAGTGTCAGACACACGCCAGCAGAATCCCAGCCAGAAGAGTCACTCTTCGTGATCGTGCTCTCGCCAGGAGACAAGACAATGCGGCAATGCTTCCCCGGCTGTTTTACGCTGCAGGTCGCTCCGGAGGGACACCAGCGGGGTCAGCGGGATGGACATCTTGTCAGCGGGACTTATCATCACCCACGTTCTTCTGGGTGATGCTCCTGTGGTCGGGATGTGATGCTTCAGCAGTGTCAGCGACTGGCCTGTGGAAGCCCTACGGAGCGGGGATGTTGTTGAGGCCAGCTGCCGTGACGTGCAGGCATCCTCGAGAGGCTGGGTGGAGCGGCCGAAAGCCCTGCAAGCCTCCAGCATCAGCAGATCTGCTACGCGATTTGCGAGGTAGATGAAATCCCTTATTTATACTCTGGCCAGCACAAGAACGGTTGGTCTGAAGACAGGATGGTGAGATGAATATGGATTCTTTTCATTGTGAAAAAGGAGAAAAAAAATCAGTCCTGTAGTAGATAATTTTTTAAATAATAAAACATTTCGCCTGAAATACAGTTTTGTGAGAACATGCTACCCAGAGGGCAGGTCCAATAAGGCACTCTTCTCGGGACTCTTATTCCTCAGGGAGATTGAGGTCACCTGAGAGCACTAACTAATTATAAATTTTCCCACTTACCTCAGGCCTTATTGACTATGTGCAGTCAGAGCAAGGAAATCTCTCAAACAAGGTTGTGTGGAAGGTAGGTACAGCTCGCAGGAGCAGAACAGGAATTCCTCATTGGCTTGAGACACTTGGGTTTCCTGCCCTGGGCGACTTAATAAAATCAATGTGCAATGTGGTCAGTAATTCCATGCCAAGGGGTTCACATAGTGTGTAGCAGTCTCAGAGAGAGGCGAAGACGCAGAAGTAAAAAGTCTAAATAAATTCAAGGAACATTAACATTTTCTGTGGAAAGCAGTACTGCTACTTTTGTGAATTGGAAGAGAAATCAAAGCAGGGCTGGGTGATTTTTTTTCTGGTATTTCTGATGTTATATTCTGCTACCCAATAAGGGACAAACTTCATTTTTCATTTCATTTGGTAGAAAGTGGGACTCATTTCTGAGGAGACCCCAGGTTTGCGTTCTATAAATCTTAATATAGTAACAGCGCCCCTTCGAATTCAGACTTATTAAATTCAAATGGTGCCCACATTGATGCTGAATCAATTATTTTTACTCACATGGAAAAATAGCTTAATCTGTAATCCTAGCCTACTACAGAAGAAACTATTAGGAAAACAAACCAATAGAGAGAGAAAAAGTTACCCCTAGCACTTTAATCAGCACTCTTATTGCCAAACTCTCTTGTAATTTCTATTTTTCATCTTTCCTCTAGTTTTTCTGCCTCTTTCTTTTCCTTTCTGATTGCTTTGTATTTTCTGTGTCGGTGGTGGGGATTTATGGTAGAAATAATCAGATCTTACATTGTTACAATTCTGGTACGCTTTTATATCACAGTTCCTTCCCCCAGCTGTCTACCTCTACTGCTTTTCTTCAGGACTACAAAATACTCATCTCCTCCACTGTTTTGTACATTAGCAGTAAGCAGCAAAATCAATGTATAATGTCTTTCAAAATTACAAGTGATGCAGAAAGACTGAGTTCCAACAGAATAAACAAACAGAGAACAGCTACCAGTCAAATGCACGTGGCAGAGGACTGAGTATAATGCAATACACGGTATTCTTAGTACTGCAAATTCAGAGTTGCCATCCTCTCAGCTTGTGTGCTGTGCAAATCAACGAGTATAAGGACAGGCGTTGTAACTGTCACCTTTTTGAGAAAAGTTCTGATTGGAGGGCACGTGCTGAACAGAATTAACTCTCTGCTGGGGGGACACGAACACCACCTGCAGCCCCCATCCCCTCACCACGAGGTTCTGCTTGGCCAAAGGAATCAGACCAGCTCTGCTGCGTCTTATCTGCTTTCTCTGCAAGGAACAACAGTGAGAACATGAGGGGAACTTAGGACTGCTACTGATTTAATGACTTCTATGTGCTGTGCTTGCTAATTCTTTTTTTTCCCTCTCTCCCCCCTGCCCTCCCAGTATTAATAAACATTTCTTACTGCTTGCAAAGGAAATGAGAAATGATAGTGGTCACTCTCTAAAAGTTGATTCTCCAATGTCTTTTCAAATTGCCATAATTTCTGCTACCAGTTTAGAGTGGCTTGTTCTGATTTGAGGGATGAGTTATTCTTACTGTGAGCTGCGGTGGATGATTCCACTGCTACTAAGCAGTGATGATTCATGTCGCAGTTTTTCATGAGTGTGATGTGTCTGCTAGTCCTACTCTAATGCCTCAAGTAAAAATAACAGTCCACAACTATATGGCCTGCCTAAGATAAAAATAGACGTATGAGTAGGGTTAAAACAACGATGCTCAGTAAAGTCACTTGTGCTGAAGACAGTATGTTCAAGTTCTGTCATCAAGAGGAAAGGAGGGTCAGGGTGAATTCTTCAACTTGCATGAGAAGAACTCATCCTTACTAGGTGGGACTCCATTCCAGCTATGGTTATGAGGAAAGTTTCTACTTATCTGGGGAAGATGAATAAGTAGCTTCCTCCCCCCTTCCCTTAGATATACAAATTTATGCAAAACTTGTTCACTGTTAGCTAATAACTCTGTATGTGTGAGGCAATATGTATGAAGCAACATGCCACTATTTAACAAACTATTTACCAAAGCAATGTGGGGGTTGCAGGAAAAATGTTGTCATAGTGCACAGGCTCCACGCTTTTCTGGCTGTTTCTGTGTGCGCCATTAGAAATGTACATTTGCATTTTGAAGCTCTGCTCCTTTGTTTGACTCTGCCCAGTTTGTTTGACTGGATAGAACTCAATTTACTTATATTTAACATGATTTTTATGTTTAAAAATTCTCTATAGCCACAAAGACCTGACAAATATTTATCAAAATCTTTGCAGTTACTCTAAATTTATTAATATGTAAACAAAATCCCTGATGCATTAAAGGACTAACCTGACAAATGTCGTCTTGAGACATCATGACAAAACATAAAAATAGCTACTTGGTTCTTTAAAAATATCTCAAGGCTATAAATTAGCCCATCAGAATGCTTTATTGTCTTTCACCCAACAAAGAAACACAGATGCCTTCTTCAGCGTCAAAACTAGATGTTGTTGTTATGCCAACATCCAAAGCTTCCAGCCAGCTTTGTTTCTGCAGACTGCACATCTTTCCAATTTAATCAAAACTCTTCGCGTGATAAACATAACTAGCTTTTATCCATCTAGTTAAAAGTGTTATATTACTCTAAGCAGAAGAAGAAAGCTGGGATTGTGGAGTGGTTAGAAAAAGCAAGACAGAATGAAGATTTTTTTTAGACAGCCTTAAGAGAATTTGAAAAATAATGAAAATGAACATTTTTATTGAAAACCAAAGTCTGGTTATTTTTGAAATATTAGTAATGGGCATAAATTGCTATTCAGTCACAAATGGGTAGTACATAATAGGTTTCTGTGTTCACTAGAAGCTGAAAAAGTTTCATTTATTACTGTTTTTAATGGTCATATAACCTGTTCATTGCATCACTGTAGCACTCAGGGTAAAATGCCAAGTGCAGGACGTTCCCTACCTACCTGCTTTGTTTTTTTCCTTGTGGGATCTTGGGGTTCTCCGTAGATGTAGAATGAGACACAGAGTTCAGAAGGCACTAGTGAGGATTCCTTTGAACTCTTTCATTTTACTAACACCTAGTTCTCATTTATTTGTATTATATTTTAATAGAAAAAAGTTTCCTGAAATAACTTGAAAGGTGTGATAAAGATTTATGTGAAGTCCAACTTCCTGTTACGCTTCAGAAGTCAGAGATGGCTGAAATACAGTTTATTTTATTTTTCCACTTATTATTTGATGTGAAAGTTCAAGTGCTGCTCTCTGTGTTGATGCCATGCTTTTTTTTTTTTTTTTTTTAATGTGCAAAGAAACGGGACTTTTGATTCTTCTGAACCTTCAGGAATATATTTGGGCACTGAAGCCATGGAGATCTTTTTTAATGATGATCACCTCAGCTTAATGTCATTATTCTTGGTGAGAAGATAAAGCAATCTGCTTTCATTTATATGTCAGTAAACCCACTTATGCCAATTTACAGAAGTTTAATGGTACAGCAGTAAAAATAGACAAAGAGGTTCACATGGTTTTCATTTTTTAAATATGATTCAAGCTCAGCTACAAAAAGCCCTATGAACTTTTATAGCTGAAATGCAAATACCTCAGAGAATGGAGGGCTGTATTTTTAAGGCTCCGAAGGCCAGATAACTCCTTTGATATCCAACTTCCATCAAAGCCAGCTAGCCTCCTTGTTACCATCACAAGCTGTAGCAATTGTGTGCCACACAGTTAGTTTCTTTGGTGAGTAGAGCAATATTTACTTCTCGTGCCTTGAAGGTAAAACTGTTGAATATATTTCAGACCTGTATCTCCATTGCTTAAGCTGTGGTTTCTTGGGAGGGAGAGCCCAGTTTGTGCAACAGCAATTTATAAAAGTTCAGAGTCCAGACTGTGAAAACCATAAGGAGCTAGAAGAGAATCCCTTATCTGGATGTCATTAGCAAAATGCTGTCTAATTGCTGCCAGCAGTGTACATACACCTCAGCCACAGCTGTGCTTTCTAAAGCAATGTCTTATACTTTTTTTATCTGCTTTGAAATAATTTGTTGAAGGCAAGAAATTACTTCATTTGAGCTGGTACAATAAAGATAGGTATGTAGATAGGTATTAATATGCTTTTAAATTGAAATTAAAACAAGGGAAGCATGATTAAATCTGCAGAAAGATTCAGTCTTGGATTTGATTCTGTTCTCACAATGATGGAAATAAAAAGCATTTAACGGAAAAAGAAAACCACCCCAAACAATTTAAGGATATGCTGACACTTCATGCTCCAGTGCGCAGTGGAGTGATACCTTATCTAACTTCAAATAATGTAGCAGGAGTACCAGAAACAGAGTCAGTGCAGTGTGGAGATTTGCAAGGCAGGCAGACATGTTGTAAAGGAATTCAAGAGATGGCCTTGCAGTCATTCAACAAATTGGCTCATAATAAATGCACATGGTTCAAATGAACATGAAAGAAATAAGTATACAGTGAAATTGGCCAGTTTGGTTCTATATTCTAGTGGAATTAAAATGCTAGAGTTATATGTAATCATACATCAAAGTTGTATCATATAAATGATACAAAATCATATTACTTAGTAGTAAATTTAATAATTGCAAGAGAGATAAGATTTGCTTGCAAGTCCTTTTAATGTAATTTAATACAGACCTCTTGTTAGACTGTGTTATGTGGGGCAGGAATTTAGATCATGTTCCTAGCTCAAATGGCTGAAGAAACCTGCCTGTCCTTGGTTATTAGTTTGCTACAAATATGAAAGAGTAGTATAATGTTGAATGCCCAGCCTGGAAGGAAAAAGCAAGCAGAAGTGCAGATTATAAAATAGCGGCAGCCAGGCTTGCTGAGCAGATGCATGTATTTTATCTCGAGATCAGGCTGGAAATAGGACACTGCGGGACAGGTCAGCACAACTGAATGGGGATTCATAGCATCTGAGGCAGATCTCAAAATGGTCAGGCAGGTAACAGTCATTCAAGCTGGTGCCATGAGCAGCTGCATGGATCAGATTCATACAACGCAGTCTCAGTCCTGAAGTAACTTTGTGGCCCGGATGTTATGTTCATAGTCTCCTATCCCATCCCTTTCCTGCTCCCTGTAGAGCAGGGTAGGTGAGTTGCGCAATGGCTGGACCTTTTCTCTTCTAATGAATGCTGTGTCCTTGAATCCTCACAAAGGTTGTTCATTGTCTATATCCATGTTTGCAAAGATGTGGCAGCCTTGTCTATGGGACCATCTGTGAGACTCCATGAGAACTCAAAGTACCACTGGTTGCATTTGCTGAAGTTTGAAACATTAACCTTTTGCTTGAAAAAGTCATGTTGGATGGCTTCCTGAAGGGAGTCTTTTTGGGAAAAATTCAGCTGAAGCAGTTCAGCTGTCTGTGGAGATGGGACTGGGGAAAGATATGTTATTTGGCTTACAGCCGGTGGGAAAAATAGTTAAAGATTGTTTTGTGGTGCATATGTACGTGCAGTGTAAATTTTGGCTGCAAAGAGAATACTAATTTAGGCATTTCCAAACTTCTGAGTGCTTAACTTTGAAACCTTCATATCTTTAATGAAGATTTTTATTAGTTGTATATGAGATAGAGAAGCTTGCCTTCATAAAAACCTTGATTAATATGAAATCCCATCTGAAATAAATTGAGAAGGTGTTCACCAGCCAGAAAGTAGATAGTCTTTCTTTGGGCTGTATCCATTCTGAATTTCTCTGAAATTGCAACACATTCGTGCCTTTCATGAAGGGAACGGTATATGAAATTCCTGCGAAAGGGAGCAGTTGTGGAAGAAAGCATGAAGGTGTCGTGTGGGAAACGAGGTGGTGTGGAGCACAGGTTAAAGAGCTGCACACAGGTTCTGGTCCTTGGAGTGCTGCTTGCTGGAAGTCTGAATTTTCAGACTGTGGTGTAAAAATACCTTTTTTTACAACATTGAAAAATGATAGCAGCTAACAGGATAGCCTCCATCATGGAGTTGCTCTACTGATGCCGTTATGATGAAGAGGTAAGCTGGTTTCTATCTTTTAGGAGAAAAAAATTTTAAGTCAAAAGTGCAAATTTTTTTTTTTAAATCAAACTTACTTTTGAGCACAAAAGACTACGAAAACCTCATAGAACTTCTAATTTTTTTTTTGTTGGAGAGGAAATATTTATTAGCTCTTAAAAAATAATGCATTGTCCCGATTCCTCTGTTTCCTACTTCTACAGAATTCAAGTTTAGTCGGATTATATGTATAGAAAAATTTAAGAATATATAGAAATCTTTAATTTTAGAAACAACAATATTGTTTCAAACTAAAAAACCCCATAACTTTATCTGCTTTCATATAAGATACTGCTAGTCTTGTAACTGCTAGCAATAAACTAATCCTATCTGTTTAACTATTTGTAAATTTTCATACATTTATCACAGAAATATATGCTTGCGTGGGATCATACACCAAATAATAATAACGAATATGCAATGTGAAAGCATAACAGCAATATTGAAGTAGTGAAGGAGTCAAATTATTTAAACATTATTTTTCTGCTAGGAGTATGTCTGTATGTAAACAGCTGTGCACACACGAATATGTATGTGCACATAGCATAAAGGTTTTAATTTATGAGAACTGAAGAAAGCTCCAAACCTTGTACTTCCCTTTATAATTATTAAAATAGCTTGTATATCAAGAGAAGGAACAAATTCTAAGTGCAACAATTAATTATGTGAAAATAATCTGTGTAAATAAAATACATCTATTCAATACAAAAGTCACACTGATACTTTTATTGGTGCAGAGGGAAGAACAAAGCATTTCTATCCTCTGTAAAAAGCATCATTATTTTCATCATTTTAGCCTGACATATTATTATCCTCATCTGAAATACTTTTATTACTTATATTGTAAGTTCATCTTGGACGGCTGTTTTAACTCTGCACTGATTTCAATTTACCTAATTCATCATTTAATTGTGTGCAATATTGACCATCATTTTACTCAGCTATAATTAGGAAACCACATGGGAAAATGTGATACTTTACACTTGCTACTACCAAACTAAAATCATTGCCCATAGTGTTGCAAGGCATTAAAGTGTTCTCAGTCAGTTTAAAAACACAGGAACACATGATAATATGTTTATTCTTCCCTCCACTCCGATCTTTATTATTTTCTTATTGTTATTTCTAAATGAAGTTTTTTGTTTTCCATTTTGCTGTTTACTATCAGAAAAAAAACCCCAAAACCTTAAAATGCTGCAACTGAAAACACCAAATCTTTGTCTTATTGGAATTTTGATTCATTTTGAATCATTGCATCTAATTGTGTAATTCCTTCAGATAAATGTTCTTTTACAGGTAGGCCCATATACAAATAACTTGCAGTAGGAGCTGAGTCTGAATGTCTGTTGCCTTTTTTTGACGTAGGAGGGATCATGATTTCAACTGCTTTTTTCCTGAAAATGTTTTTATTAAAACTATTGCTTTTTTTCTTTTTTTCCTTTCTGAATCCATATTTTCTACTTTGATAAATTTCTAGCTACCTCTAATCAGATGGCACTGGTTTGCCATGAAAGTTGTGAGAGGTGGCTTCAGACAGTAGAACCAACTAGCAGGGCACTGGTGAGTCCAGCTCTCTACTGTGGGATCCCAAAGGACCTTGAAGGGAGTTCACCTGCCAAGATCAGAGCTTGTACTCAGCCTATCCCTCCTTTGAACACAGGTGCTTTCCATACCAGGAAGAAGAGAAAAAGGGACTTTTCTTCTGCCAGGCCACTCTTTAGAAGATCGATGGTCCCATCTTTATCCAGACTTTTGAGCAGAGTTACTCTTCTAAAATGCAGTGGGAGAAAAGATGGAGCTGCCTTCAAGCTAGGCAGTATTTAGTATATTAGACTACAATTGTTAAATTGTTGAGAGTTTTCTTTCAGATATGGAGGACCTAGAATTCATTCTGTGCTTTGAGAGGCTCCCAACTTTATTCCTCCACCTTCCTGAAGAGCACCCATATCACCAGGAAAAATGTTTGGGTCTGCTCAGGCAGAGAAGGGAATGAAGATGGGTTTCCCTCACTTTAGGTGAAGGCTGCACTATGTGGAGGTGTTTGTGTAATGGAATATGGGCTAAGCGAAGAAGCAGCTCTTCCTTCAAGTTGTATCAAGAGAGTTGAAGCAGCCACTGATACTTGCATGGTGTCTGATCCTGTATCTCTGTATTGAGCATACTATAAAACTGCATAGGGGATCAGAGAGGGACATGGGTAAAAAAATGCCTGAGCTTTGAAACTTGATCAGCTTCATCCATCACCTGGAGGCCAAAGAGATCTTTCTGCCAAAGCTGAGATGCTTCTGGGTGTCCTTGGAGTAATGAGGTGCTTGTGAATTGAAGGGTTTTTCAGGATTGTGACATTGGATTTGTATGACTGAAATCCATTTTTGGATCTCTATGTAGTCTTTCAGGAGACTCCTGAAAGTCTTTGCCCCTCTGCAAGGACAAATATGACAATTTCTGAGAGCAGACAGATGCAATTCTTGGCCAGGATTGCACGCTGCCTGGCAGCAGAAAGCAGAGGTGTGTAAAACTACTGGCAAATACCACTCTATTGCCTATCTGCACAATTAAGTTCATGGGCCATACTGATGCTGCACAGGCCAGTATTCAGTCTCTGCCTGTAGGCCAGAGTAAAATGCTTCTCAAAATTATGCAAGTACTCTGCAGAGAGCCTGTGTGCTGGCTTTCCTTCCTGTCCTGCGCCAATAAAATGACCCCTGCTGCCACACTCTTTACCCTGTGGAGAAAAGCTTTAAACCTAAACTGCTGCTCTTCTTTCCCTCTGCATGTACCTGGGGCTTTTGGCGCTTGGTGTATAATCAAGATCACCAGACAGGACACATTGCATCAGGCACTTTTGCTTATACGATGAGCTATGTAAGTTTTACCAGGGTTACACTGAAAAATGTATCACAAAGTGCATTCCTGAAATGTACTTCATGTTGTGACTGAAATTGGTTTATGCTCATGAGGGTATAGAATTATTAATGATTTTCAATAGTACTTTTATTAGACTTTCTAAAATTATAAGACTCAATCAGTTATTTAAGGGATTTAGATTTATTAACACATTTTAAAGTTCTTCTGGCTGAGTGAGAAATTGGGGGTGGAATTTCTACAAGCTAGACATTAACTGAGCTGTCTTGGTAATGGACTTGTACTAATAATTACTTTTCTTTCATCAGTGTCAGAACTTTGTTTATGAAATCTAAAGGATTTTTTGTAAAGACATGAGGAAGCACAGAAAAAAATTACTTAGCGCATACATTTACGAGAGATCATATCTTTTGGTTGATCTATTTTACTTACTACATATTTGTTATAGCTTTCATACACTAATGGCTTACACTATTTTCCCTTTCAAATGATACATCACAAGACTGTATTTGTCCTTCGGGGTTTTTTGTTGTTTTGTATTTCAACTTCCAGGAGATTGTACAGATGAAAAAAAACCAACCCAAAAACCAAAACAATTGAGTGTAATTTTCTTTCCCATCTGCATTTACAAGCCCGGCAGGAAGAAGTTCATAGCTGAACAGATGGAATCAGTACAAACTAATCACTACATCTGTTAGATTTTGAGATTATGACAGGGTACTTAAAGCCCAGCTCTGTGCAAGGAAGACACAAGGGCTTATGAAGCCAGAGCCCCATGGATAACTGCAGAGAGGGGGTGGAAACTTGTTACCCATGCAGAAAGATGGAATCACAAATCGCCGCTCTTGCGGGGCCACCAGTTCATCTTGTTCATTTTGGTTCAGCGGTAAAATTTCTCACGTGGAGAGGAGCGGCCAAAGTCTGCCTGAGTGATGGCAGGAACAGCTGGAGATGTGCGCTGTGTCTCAGATATTTAAAAAGAGAAAAAACAGCTTCTTTTTCCAAAGTCCTGAAAGGGTTTAGAGCAGAACAAGAAAACAAGCTGTTGGTCATACTTCCCGTCTGATCCACGGGTTTAATGTGTAAAACAGGAAAATCCCTCTTCATGAAATTATCCTCAAGTGTGCCTTAAGCACATCATATCATTTTTAGGATGACTGAAAAGTTCTGAATTAAATAAAACCAACCCACCACATGTTTATGTAAAACAAAGCAGAAAAAATATTTAGGCCTGTTTAATGATCTAGAATATTTTACTGGACACTGGAGTTTGGAAACTTGACATAATATGTAAACAGAGCTGTACTAGTGCAGCTCTAAGGAAATACTTTCTTCCTTTTTGAATAAGAGTGGGAAAATCAAATGTGAAATTGCTTTGACCTAATTTTATTCTGGGATTCTTTTGCATAGTCTGGAAACTATGTGTCCAATATAATGTTGTCTTTGTATAGTATCTGTATAATAAGGCGCCTAACAAATATAAAATAGGTAGGGTGTGGGTAGTCATGTAATACCTAAAACTTTGCTGACTCTGTACCTCTTCAAGTTTGACATTTTAGAGGATAATTCCAGTCACAAATATTATTGAGCAAATCTGACTGGGAAATGTCACATGCCTTTTCTTATTTTTGTCTCTCTCTAATTTCTTGAATGTATATGTTCTCTGTGGTATGTGAAGGTGTTTTGGTCCAAAAGCTAGGCATTTGGAAATGCTCTGCAGCTGAATTTCAATGTAATCTCTATAATAATTTGTGAAATAAAGTATAAAAGGTTCCTCTTGGAAGCATATTCAGGTGTCCCCTAAAAATTGCACATGCAACAGCACGTGGAAATTTTATCATCTGGGAGATACCTGCTTGATTTTGTTCACAAACTAGGTAGTTTACATTTTTAAGCATGAGTTTAAAGGTCAAGGAATATATTAGTAGATGTATTAGAAAATATTGGGCCAGTGTGGTCCATTACATTGATCTGTCAGTGTACCTATAATGCTGTACAAACAGCTTTTAATTTCCTAACTTTTTATGTGTCTATAAATGAGCAACTTTAATTATTGGTGTTCTTAAAAGAAACAGTTTTATCATGGATTTTTAACCTAAGATTGTAAGGGAGGAGAAGAGGGAGAATAAGTTTGAATTTTTTACTAGCAAAGAAAAGACAATAAAAACTGTGATTAAAATTAATTTCTACCTTAAACCCAATACCTCCTAATGATCAAGTTTCACGTATAGTAGCTTTAATTCACTTAAGGACAATGAAGAATGAGAATGAAAAGTAAATATGAAACAAAACAAAAAAATATGATCTCTGTGGATTCCTGTATAATTCATGCGGTATGGGGTCTGACATTTCTGCATATTGGCAGTAGGAGTTAAGAAAGACCATGAAGTGTTAGTGACTTTCAATACTTTTTCCTCTTTTAAGGATAATGAGGTCCATAAGTAGGTAAGACGTGCGATATGTGTGTGTAAAGCCAATAGTTCACCACAAAGAAAGACATAAAATGTTCTAGTTTGAAGATCGTGAAACATATGCCAAAACATCTCACTTGGAAATCCCGAGGGTACTTTTACCCTTCTAAACCATTTGTGAATTTAAAGACGCTCCATGGCATTTGAAGGAATAGTTTCAGACTTCCGTTCCTTTTCTCACATGGTATTTATTTTCCTTGTGGATGTTATGAGTAAAAATTCTTCATAGAAGTAAATGTTTTAAAAATTTAGTTATTTTCCTCTCTTGCACCTTTTCTAATGAGTAATGCTGGTGGATGGTGTTCAGTAGTAACTCAGAAACAGTACGCACTTGCACTCTGTTTTAGTGCTTTTGCTAGTGTGCATGTTCTCCCACCATAGCCAGCCCCACAGCTCCCCACCAGCAGTTCTTTAAATGAACGATTCCTCACATTTTTGTTTGCTAGGTATGCATAATGCTAGCAACAGTTAAAGGCACAATTTTAATTTCTTACAAGCACTCCATTACCTAAATTACCCGTTAATGTACCGTTACAGTCTATGATGCCTTGCCTCCTGGGAGGAACTGTGATGTTCCTAAAACAGCATCAGAGCTGTCAGGAGAAGATAAATCCATTAGTTCTTCTGCTCAGTTGTTTAAGTATGCTGTATGTTTATTCTCATCTGAGATCACCACCTCCAAACCAGTATCCATTCCTTTCTTCTTTCTCAGTACTGGGAATAAAACTAATTTTGAGCTGCTTGTGTCTGTCTGGAACTTATGCTACTGTCTGCATTGACAGTGTTTGCTATTGTATATATTAGCACTATTATTAGCTTGAAGTGCGGACCCCCATCATTTGGATTTTATTTTTGCATTCCTTTTCCTCTGTATTTGTATTTTCTCAGTAATGTGACGAGACTTCTCAAACAGTCCATTTCTGTTTTAAGTTTTCAGTTAAATAAGGCTTTAGCCAATGACATTGTTTGCTTTAGGACAAAGCTTTGTAGTTTTTGTGGTTTGTAAAGCTGTGTGCTTTAGCACGTTAATAAAGATGGTTCAACTAATTCTGTCAGAGGGCTGGAGTAACACATGTCTCAAATCGCACTTTGCTGAAAACTGCTTAAATTCATGCCACTACATGATGGTGTGCTATCAGATCTGGCAAGTACTTCGTTGTAGTGTCTTCCAGATTTGAATCTGTTTTTAACTGAGGCTTTAAAGTGGTTTAAAAAACCATCTGCTTGAATGCATTGGTGGACAACTTAATTGTTTGTATTTATTGTGCAGGAACAACATTATGAATTCCAGATAACCAGAGGTGGTAGAAATGTGCAAAGGTCAGCCATGGTATGGAAACTTTTTGGCACTTTGGAATATTCCTTTGGCTTGAGCATTTGAGTCCACTTAATGTGAAGCCAAGAAGGTATGCCTTTAAATCTAAGTGTTGTACTGCCTTTCAGATGTAGTCCGTTTATCTTCTGCTGTAATATTATTCACCAGTTCTCTGAAAAATTCCTTGGAGTTACTGTTACTCTTGTTATACTTTCTGTTTATGCTGTGAACACTCTGTTGATATTCCCAAATTCTTGCAAAGCGATAGAATCCTTTGAAGTTTTTACATCTTTCCCCAAATACAGGGGTTTGTTTAGTGGTATTTTACCCATCTGTTTTGTTTTACAGTCTTGAAGATTGAAGTTCACATTTCTGTCTTTATCTCCCACATTATTTTGAATTTTTTCTTGTCTTTGGTGTCAGGATACCATTCAGCCTTCAAACTCGACTAACTTTTTGCTTGCCAACAAGTAATTCCTAAGTTTTCTAGTCCTTCCGAACGTCCTATTGTAGACTCAAACTGTAACAGTCTGAAAGAACTCAGCTCCACAAAGACTAACTCTTTACTTTTAAAAGAGTCACAGACTCCACTTACTTTTTATACTTTGTCTAAAATTTTCTTGTAATTTTGAGTGTGGTAGATGTCCTATGTCAGTATACAGTACTGTAGTTGTCTGTCTAACCAGACCAAGGCCTACTGAAAACTTTTTCAGAACTAGCAATATCCAGAAATAAAACTAGCTTCTGCTTGTCTTCCGTCTTGCTCACTCCCATTGCTTGCTGATACAATCTCTGCTTTTGCTGTCCCCGTATTTCCTGGTACGTTAATGCTGCTGGGACTTTTTTTTTAAAGGAAAGTCTTAGCTTGCTTTTGCCTACTGCGATATGTTTTTCCGTAGTTTCACACAGGTCTGATGGGGGTTTGCTTCAAAGGGTCTTTAAGTTCCTGTATCACTTGAGCAACACAGTCTTCATAACCGGTCCCAGCTGCCTCATGCCACTTTCTCTTATCATAGAACCGTAGAATAGTTTGGGTTGGAAGGGACCTCTAGAGGTCATCTAGTCCAACAATCTTTATTTAGTAAGTTCTCTGAACAAAGAAGCTGAACACCTGGCTCATCCCTTTAACAAGATGACATATGCCATTCTCAAATCTATTGAATGGTGCCTGATGTAGAGACCATCTTTTGATTATATTAATTTGCTAGTATTTATCTAAATAAATGATAATGGTCATTCTGCAGGAAAAGCTAGCTCTCAGTTTCCCTTCTCTCAGAAGCTTTATGTAAAAGAAGTAAATAAAATATTGCATTCTAGTTGCAATCTCTGATAACCAACACTTACTGTATAGCAATTTGATCAGATGGATCACAAGCTGTCCTTTATTTTTATGAATAAATAAGCAGTTTAAACTGTTAGAAACTAGGTAATGCTCTTTTGCCATGTTTGCTCAGGTCATGACAAGATGAGATCAAATAGTCTGGTGGTCTAGCAGGGACAAAAGGTGGAGTTTAGTCCTATCTCTGTTTCCAAATCGCTGTCCCATCTAAGAAGTGAACTTACAACTTCCCTTTCAATTCATTGAGTTTCTGCTACTCCATGAATGATGACACTATTATTGCTGTCTCAGTCTTCTGCTGCTTTCTTCTTCTGTTTTGTTTTCTGCCTGTGATTTTGTTTTTGTTCAGCATGCAGAGGAGATGGGGTGACATGGACTGATAGATGGGGAGAGAACTTGTCCTTTAAGATACGAATTTATACCAACCTCAACGTCTGTGAGTGCTCCAGGCAAAAAGGAGCAAAATTCATCCCAAGCAAGCCGTCCTCAGCACAAGTAACCCGCTGTTGAGAAAAGGCATATAAGGGAACTAGAGGTTCCAGTCAGTCACATCTGCGAAAGTGTTTACATGAAAAAATAAATTAGTAAAACCATAACAAGTCAAGCCCAACAGGAAATTACTGAGTCTGTATTTACTTCTTGTCTCCTTCTGAGGTTAGAGGAGAAAGGTGGCCTCTAATAGCAATGGCAAAGGCACAAAACTCAAATTACAAATTTGTGCCGTATGTTTTCTAATGCACGAATATAACGCTTTAAAACAGTTGGGTGTGGAGGTTTTACTGCTTAATGAAAGGCTGTCATGGAGATCATCAGGTTTCTAACAAAATTGAATCACAAGGGTGTGATCAGCGAACTGATGAGCAGAACGCAGGTGTTTGGAACAATTGCCCTTTGCTTGCTTTGTTATGGTGATAGGATTTATATTTTGTGCAAGTACTTTCACAGATCTCTCTTGAGAGCTTCTCTATGCCAATAGTTCCACTGTGTGCCTTTTCTCAATAGCAAATTTCATGTGTTTGGTGTGGCTGGTTCAGTAAGCATATTTGCTCCTCTTTGTAAACTAAAACTGGGTAATACTTCTTCCAATCAGCTGTGAACGTGCTATCGTCCCTCTTCCTCTCCACAGCTAGCATCTCTCATTTATGCTAGGGACCAGAATGAAATGAAACTGCAGTGATAAAAACATCAAGACAAACTATTTTTTCCTCCCTGTTTATCCCTTCTCTTATTCTCTCCTTTCTCCTCTTTCATACTGTTCTCGCTCTCACCTCTTCCCTGCTTCATTTTCATTTTCCCTTCTTCTTAGGTGTTACAGTAGAAGGTATGAAGGTATAGTCCTTCAGGACCAAAGGACAGCCACAGAAGAAGGAGGAAAGAGATGCTATAGCACTTTATATATATATATTTATATA
>NW_008824053.1:9576225-9591320 GCF_000699105.1 Pygoscelis adeliae | reverse complement strand
CATCCCACTCCGGGGGCAGGGGGGAGCAAGCAAATGGCTGTGTGGTGTTTAACTGCCTGCTGGGTTAAACCACAACATAATCTTTGATTTCAATGCTCTGTCCTGGCAGTGATTCAATATGTTATAGTAGATACTTCTAAAATGAGTGAAAGTTGCTTCAAAATGTCTCCAAGAACATGGAGTGATCTTTTCTCTTTGCTATGAATTAAAAAGAATTGGAAGAAATTCAGGATTACATAGAGAAAAAAATTGTTTGGAGAAAATTTCCAGGACTGCTAGCAGTCTACTTGGACTGCCAGTAAGGTAAGTAGGGAGCAAACACAAAAATAGCCTAGGGTGTTCTGGTGTCCAACTGTTGTAATAATGAAAAATAAAGTAAAATATGAGAAGAGGAGAAACCTATTAATTGCTGAGAATCAGAGGGCATCAAAGGACTCAGTATAAATATAATTGTGTGCTTTCGCCTTGCCAGCTAATTCTGTCCTTATCAATTATGAGTTGAGGCAGGGGGAAGGACTAGGGAAGAGAAGAAAGCCGTGTCAAGGTGTGGTGGGAGGGCAAGGATCGAGAGAGCTCTGGTGCTCTGGCTTCTGTGGTGGTCGTGTGCTAACTGATGTGGGGAGGTGGACAAAGCAAAAGCGTTAGAAGAAAGCACAGCATTTATTTGGAATTGAAAAATAACTCTTCTCGGCCCTGGCCACCGTACCATCATTTGAATATCTCTTGCTTACTTAGAACCGAAGGAGCAGCCTATTTCTCATACACTAATCCCTGTACATATAATCTCAAGATGAACAGAAATTAAATGGTATCTCTTGTTCCTTAAAGTCTCTGACAAACAATATATCTTAACGCTACGAGTCATATCTGATGCCCACTTAAATATAGTGAATAGTGAATCATTTCAGAAAGGACATTCAGCTGGAGAATACAATTTTTCACTTTTTATGTTATTTTTCCCTCAGGAACAGAGCAGGAGAAAAAATTAGTAGTTTTAAATAATTTTGGAAAAAAAGAACTATTAATTTATTAGTAAAATAACAGTTTCTATAGCTGACAGGTTTTTTCTATTACATGTTGGGAAGCAAATTCCTATATCTTTGCATAACATTGATTTAAGATCATTTATGCAGGAGGAAAATTTTAAAACAGTAGAGTTTCAAGAAGGATTCAAAGGATTCCCAGTAAAGAAACTAGGCTCATTTACTGAATTCTGTGCCTTATTACTGGCTTCAGAAATGGAAGATAGGCTTTATTATGGCTGGAGACACCTCCGCTGTCAATGAATTGAGATAATGAGGTTCACACATCTCATCTCTGAAAGAACTAACTAGATGTCAATTAAATTAGGCTTTCTGGTACTTCAGACTATATTTGTGAAGCCTGTGTTGTACAGCATTACGTACACGCTTTAAATGGCTGTAAGAAAACACTTTTTTGTATTATTCATTGGCTGGAAATTCATCTCATGGAAGTGGTCTATTCAAGAAAGCCATTAGGATAAACCAATTTAACACATCAAAACCTAATGAGCAATAGGACCAAATCAATTATTCTGTCATTAATTAGTAAGGATTAGACTAAGAGGTGATAAAGTGCTTTTCACCTGCTTATCACAAAGCCCTTTGCAAGTCATCCCTGGTCCACAGGGAGAGACTGATGTGCTAGAGGTCAGTAATAGTAAATGGGAAATAGGACACAGTTCTACCAGGGCCCAGTCCTGTGCCCTGGGCAGAAATAGCCCAATTACACTGAGATGGCTGACCTTTTCTGGAAACATTACTGAAACTAATGTCATGTATTGCTGCTGAAAAACATTTTGACTTAAAAATTTCCATCCTGAATTCTTTTTTTACAATCAATAATGTTTTGTTTCCAATTACTGTAAAATTACTCTTCAGCCTTGGTCAGAATATTCAGCAGTGGAAAAATGAGCTTTCATTTATTTCAGAATAGTTTCAAGATGTCATGAGTTGACATGGGAAACCCAGATGGTTTTAATTCTGAAAATTGAGAAATAGATTTTGAACAGGAAAGCTATCTTGTTTGATGTGCATCCTCAGGAAGGAGGATAACAGAACATTCCCCAGCTCTCTGCTATGCTGTCATTTATATAAAAAGATGGAGCAGAAACGGTTTCTGGGCATCTGTGCAGAGCCTTAGGAAGATCTTGAAGGAATCAAAATAAAACCAATAACCCCCACAACCCCTGCACCTTCATCAGCTATCAAATCCCCTATCAAACCTCTCAGAGTAAATCTAATAATTTGTATTTTTCTTATCCTTTCTTAAATACATATAAGGGGAACTAAAAACAGAGCTTATCAAAATGTGATCTCAAAAATTAGCACAATAGAGTCAGGAAGTGCTAACTTTAGTTTCTGCAAAGATGTCTTTTTTAATTATTTTTTTTTTTTTACCCAACTATGCGTGCTATGACATTCTTGCATGTCATGCTCAGCAACCAACATGGTAGGATTTTCACACAAGTGTGGAGGAGAGTGCTAAACTTTCAGTTTTGGTGGTAGTTGGCGTAATGGTCCACACAGGATCTGAAGCAGAAAACTTCCTTGGAGGACAGGCTGTGTATTGCAACATCTCTGTTCTTCTGAAGTCAGTGTGAGCCACTGTGGAACGCGGGACTCAAGGGAGAGCTCTCCCCTGCTCTGACATGACTGTTCCTCCAAAAAAAAGCTGTTTATGAAGGAGTTGCATTGTTTTTTTCTGACTACTTAATTCAAACAAGGTATGTGACATTTCTCTCATAAATTTGAGTGGGAATCTGCTGTTTATAAATACGTTTGAATGCATGCGCAATTTTCAAGAAGACTGTTCAAATAATCTCACTTATGAGTCACACAGTATGGACAGGCACAGACCTGCTCGCTTGGTGACTTCTTTACATCCTCTGTTCAGTAACTGGGCCCAATGGCTAACACAATATTTTTCAGTGAGTTGACTCTTCTCTGTACTTCATACGGAGCAGCAGTCCATAAACACAGACTGAGCTATAGGTAAGGCCAAAGACTGTGCCTACAAGATTCCGTCTCTCTCTTTGTGTAAAATCCCTTAGGAGTAAGGTGGAAAAAATAGCCAGTATGGTACTGGTATTGCCTATTATACTGCTGAAGGGTTTGGAATACTCTCTGCGATGGAACCAGGGGAATGCCATAGTTCATATGTTGTGTTCAGGAGCTGACAGCAAGATATGGCAAAAAGTGTAAGGGATCAAGAGTGAACAAATGTATTGCCATGAACTCTGACTTTAGGATCCTGATGGAACGGGTTTGATCTGTATTTGCTGTGGGGACATGCTCTCTTTTGGGTGATATTATTGCCAGACTTGATCTTTAGAAACAGCATATGTAATTTTCCTGCTCTCTATCATCTGAATGTCTAGTGAACTCATAAGCCAGTGCAGTCTCTTTTGTTACTTGGGTAGGGAATTCCCTCTTAACCTGAAAATGTTTTTAGAAACCTGTTTGAAGTGCATGATTAAAAGTGGTGGCATTGTAGTATCAGATGATCATTTCATTTCATAGTGATGTTTTCATCCTTGGTCAAGGGAAGGCCCTCTGTATTTTCTTCAGTATCCTGTTTTTCCATTCTGAAGGTCTCTAGAGTCACGTCAAAGTCATAATGGATGACTGTAACTTGCTATATTTAAGCAGGTATAAGGACTTCTTTATATTCACTGGGCAAATAGTTGGTGTGACTTGAGATGTTACTGTTCCTCTCTCCAAGCGAGCAAACAGAAAATGTGTCTGAGCTCTGGGCTACAATCTGGCATCCAAGTTCAAATCCAAGTTAATCAGGAGTTTCAGCTAATAAGGTGTGGGTGGGAGTGAAGGGAGAGAGGGATTCGTTTGGCTGACTGAAGTCAGGGGTGTGTGCGAGGGGGCTGCAGAAGTGGGGAGCACCCAGCCCCCTCACACAGGTGAGTATGGATCTGCTGTGAGACTCCATCGGGCCTCGTGGGGAAGATCCAAGGCACAGATCTTGTCCTTGTTTATGTGTGTTTCATTTTCCATTCCGGTCACGGTTGTCACTGTAACAAAAAGTCAAAGTCATGGAGTTGCTCTTTCTCCCTTTTGGCTGTGATTGCTTCTACTTCATATTGGGTATAGCTGAGGCTTTTACTGTTTCTGGTTCTGCTGCTCAGGTACTTCAGTGGTGGTTTGCTGCAGCCTGAGGTGCTGCTGACATCTCTTCTGGACTTTGTTTTGGCAGCATTGTGTGATTAGCTTCTAAACATAGCTGTGAGCATTTCCAAACCACAGGATGCTCCAAACAGTTATTGAATGCATTAACCACCTGCTTTCTTTGATTGCAATAACAGTGTTACTATGAATCCTTATTGCTGTACCTATTTATTTACAATGAATTATAACTAATATTTACAATTTTTTTTAATGGCCAGTGTTATTTAGTTGTATTACTTTGCAACCATGCTGTTAAGAAGTGATCTTTCCAGAATAGTAATTTATCTCAAAGAACATTTCAAGTGGGTTCATCTGTTATATTTTTCCTAGCTCCTTATTTTATGGTTTATTTCATGTTTTGGTGTTCATTCTGCTCCAAATGGCTTTTTACCCAGAAGTGCCACTCTAACAACGATTCTGTGACTGTTCTTAGGCTCAGGCTGGTACTTCAGAAATGCAGTACAGCGCAGAAAAATAATGAGAAGAGGTCAAGAAACATTCATATTTATTGTCTTTCAGTGACTGTAGTTTACATCTAGAAAAGTTGGGCTTTTTTCTTTGGCCTGTCCTTCAATGTGAGTTCTTAAAATCAATGTATTCTTTTTTTCCTTTTTCTCAAATGTTGGTGGTGTATGTCTAACAGATGGCAAGATTTGGTCTTGCAAGTGGCATGAGACCTGTTCATAATCCCATTCCTTCATACTGATGCTGAGCCAACAGCATTTGCAGGAAGGAGTGGTGGTAAAGGGCTGTTAGTTCAAATATATCGGGGGCTGTGACTCTGATATACTAACATGCCTTGGGAAAGACTTATTTCTCAGAAAAGAGAAAAAATGAGAGTGTTGGAGTTACCACTCATGATATTTTGTTTGACCAAGCTAATAGAGAGGTAAAATAGAGGTAATAGGACATGCCTTTGAGAGATGTTTGTAATATTCTCTTCACTGGTGCAGCCATAGTGGTTTCCCAGGTAGAAGTCAGATGGTAGAGAAGATGGTTCAGACAGTTGGTGCAGTGCTGTCTCCAGCTTTTCACCTTTTTCACCTCAGTGTCCTCTTGCCTTGTACTGTACTGTAGAAGCAGACTGATCTGCTGCCCTTAGTCTCGCTAGGGATCAAAAGTTTGGAAGTATTTCTCAACAGTAAACATCCTATATGCACAGTTTCCTGAACACTATGATGGAAGTGCCACGTTTGACATATTTGAACCAGAAGTTTCCATGCACTTTCCTTACCATTCCCTTGTAAACTTTGAATTTTCAGTTCAGCCCTTGAATTGTTGCACACATCCTACTGCTCAGCTAAGAGCGAGAGGTACTTAGCGTGTCCTGGTGCTTTCAACTCCACCCGAGTTCAAAGTGTTCATGATGTACCCTTTAAATGTTTTGCTGTTTGATTAAAACAAAACAAAACAAAAAAAGAAGTTAACCCACTCAGATAATCTGAGCAGTCCTTTCCCCCATATCTGTGGAAAGTGAAAAAGTAGAACATTCAAACAGCTCTTTTAAAATGCTGAAGAAGGCGGGGGATTTATGTCTATAAAGCCTGTGCTATCATGTGCCTTGAAAGGCTCCCTTGACCATTTTAAGTAACTCTTGAGTAACTCTTCAACAAAATATTTTTCAGCTGTTATTTCTGTCTCTTCACTTCAAAATCTTCTTTCTAACAATATTATTCAACAGTTCTGTTGTTGTCGCTGTGAAAACCTCCCATGTTTTGCTTCTGCAGTTTTTCATTTTACCTACTGATTATTTTTTTTCTAGGGAATTGCAGAATAATTTAGGTAGGAAGAGACCTCAGGAGGTCATTTGATCCCGGCCATCAGTCTAAGTAGGTCTAACTTTAGATCAGGTTGCTCAGGGCCTTGCACAGTCAAATTCTGATTATCCTCAAGGATGGAAATTTTAACGTCACTGGTAAAGTGCTGTTTGATTTCTGTGATGCAGGACTTGTGCCTAATGTATTTTAGCCTAAACACTTTAATACTCAATGTTCAGATGGTCAGCAAAGTTGGGATTTCTGTGATGAATCTGTGGCTTGGGACAGCCCTCAGAAAAGGGTTGGATTTTCATAGCTGTGTAGCCTCAAATGGCATGATGAGAAAGTAGTACTTAGGACCCAGATAAGGGATGTTTTCCTGTAAAGGAATAATTAGTACTGAATAAGTTCATCGCTAACAAATAGTTCACCAGTATTGCTGCTATGTCGTCCACTAATACCAGATTATTGTGACAAGCCAGTTTTGAAGTAATTCTCAATACAACCATACCTTCTATTTCATGTCTGAACTTCGGTGACTTCAGTTTCAATGGGATCTTGTTATAACTTTGATTCATTGAAGAGCATCCAAATATCTCTGTCTTTTTCACTGACAGAAATTAACCTCATAAATAAGGTTAAATGGGTTGAATAGTAGGACACTGCCATATAATACTTCAAGAATAAAACCTACTAGGATGTGATTTTTTTTTCTTCTTTTTGAATAATGTATACTGGTTGTGTACATGTCTGTAAAGATTTCAGTGCAGTTATTTTACTTCCTGAAAAAAAGAATCTAGCTCAGCTGAATAGTCTATTCAGAGCTTATTTCTGCTGGCTAAATTTACACCTCTAAAATTGTTTTAACACATATTTTATCTATATAAGTACTAGTGTATATGGAAGCTGCATGTAGCATATTTGGATTAAATATGTCTATTTCTACTAAGTTACTGTAGATTTGCATTAATGCATACAGTTCTAAATTACGGTATGATAATATACCTCTTACAGAAGAACTAAGGCAAATGATTACACCTTAGAGATGTTGATACACTGCTTCTGTGTTGCTATAAAGGAAAAGATGACAGAACAACTCCAGACACAGAACTTAATTTAAAAAAAAAAAGTTAACATATTTTTTGTGATGTGTCTATTCTTTCAAACTCACAGGATATATATGAGAGAAAAAAGTAGGAGTTTCAAAGGTAAAACACATAAATTTTACTTTCTCATGTCTGTTTTGGAGTTCTTTGTTTTCAGATGCTCTTTTTAGCAGTGGGCAGGGTTCTGTGGAAACAGTCTTCTTTCTCCACATTTTTCCTCCTGGGAGGGCTTTACATCATCAGGGTGCATTGGGGGATGGGAATGGGAACCTAATATCAGGAAACATTCAATTTTATTGAGACCTGTGTTGTGGGAAATATGTAATCATATTGCTTTCCTAATTTCTCTTTCATGCTGGCTCACTCTCAAATAAGATTTAGGAAGAACAGATTCATCTGGAAATGTACTTATTTTTGTTGTTTTTGCCAAATTTTCAATTAAAAGTGTTCAGCAAGCCAAGAAACCTGCCTCTCCTCTCACCTTCCCCCCCCCCTTTTTTTTTTAAATTAAGTTTTTGTTATTTGGAATATTTTTGTTCTTATATAGCCTCACTTTACATGTACACAAATAAATATTTGAGAATATTTTCCATGGAAAGCCTTGATAGGAATAGTCCATAATTTTTAGAGAGCAGAGATAGATGCCAAAGTTCCTCTAATGGGGACAGCTATGTATTTTATGAAAGAATGAGAGTCCAGTCCTAAAGAGCAGAGTAGGCCCTTAAATGTGGATCTCTTCCACTCTGTATGAACTAATTACCACATGGATTATATAAATCTGTATTATAAGGAATCTCTTTCTTTTAGGAAAAGGGATTTGACATCAATAAATGTCAAAACCTTAAAATCCATAATGAATGATATTCTTGTCACTGGCCAGCTGTAATTTTTTCTTTTCTCCTTTTCCCCCCATAATTTGTTTGGCCCTTCCTAGGAAAATGAGAAAGCTTTTTGAGCAGTTGAGTTTCACAGTATTAAGAGCACTGCTCTAAACCTAAAGCATATAATAACAGGCTCAGTAACAACCTGGGACTGGTGACTTTCCCTGTTAAATGGACAAAGAGAAATGGGATTTTTCACACACAAAAGAGAGCTGCATAAGTTAGACCCTGCCTGGTAAAAGACTCAGTTTGATCACTGAAAAGCTATTCAGGTATTCTGTGATCATTTACTTGTTAGTTTTCAAGGTAGAATTAAATCATATGAGCCATTGTGCTTCCTGTAGGAACCAGAGCATTTCCAAAGAAAAAGACCTTACTGCGAATGTGACCTATGGCCCTTCTTAAAATGTTTAAATGAGAAAAAAGAAAAAAGAAACCATAAACTCCCCTGTCATCTTGAAAATGTTTGGGGCTGAGATGCGCCTATGAAGCACTTCCTCTCTGCACCTTGAGGAGAAAGGGTGAATGGGCTCTTTGTATTATCTCTGAGCGAGAAACTAATAGAATTTAGTATAGTGCTAAAATGTATACTGAGCAGGGAGGTATAGGGATGATTTCCCCCCACGTGTGATGGGCGACACGTTGGTCAACACCAGGGAACTAACCGCAAAAAAATACAACTAGGAAATGAAGGTAAAGAGGCAAAACAGCTTGCTGGGACTGGCATTGTAACACTCACTGGTCAGCGCACAAAGGAAAAGTAATGCCTAAAACACCTCATGCAAGTGAGGAATTGCTGTTCTACTTGAACAATCTTCCAAAAGATAGCTTATGTGAGGGGTTAGGGCAAAAGCAAGAGGCTTCACCAAAATTTCAACTTACTGTTTTATGTAGAAATAATTAAAAAAGGGAATAAAACTGAAGCCGTCCACCCAGAATTAGACAAAGTTTCATTTTAAGCCCTGAGATTTTATGCTATAAATTAAACTGTTGAATTGCCCATGCGGCCAGAAAGCAGGTAGCTTCTGCAAAACAGGTTGCTACCTCTTACACAGTTTCAGTGCCAGGTGGTAGAAGCAATGTTGGCACTGGAAGCAAGATGCCAGCTAGATTGCTCTGGTATCCAACATTGCTCTGGGTAAATGTGTAGGTCACACAGTTTAGTTTAAAGGCTTAAGACCTCTGTGTTTAAATAGGTTTATACAGTTGTCTCTTGTTCTAGGAAATAGATAGTTGAATGAGTCTCTTGTCCAATGTTCCTGTGAGCTCTCTAGTAGGGAAATGTCCTAAAAACCTCTACTTTTGTTCTGAAGACATCTGTTTTCTGTCACTAGAAAATCCACAAATCCTTGAGGAGGTAAGGAGGAACTAGGTCCAAGGCTGCAGTCTAGCTAGACTACCCTTTATAAAAAGCTTTGCTATTAGGTAGTTTGGGAAGTTCAGGAAGGAATCTATGGAATTAACATTTAGCGATAAAAACGAAAGTACTGAGAAGAGACTTTGAGAACTTATAATGTTCTGAAATTCTTCATTCCATAAGATATCTGGAAAGTACATGTTTCTGAAAGCAGTGATTAAATAGATGTAATGATGATTCTTCTTGGGCAGCTGTTTAGCCGTGAGGAATGGTACAGCATATACTTGCCAGGAGCAGAGGCATGCGCTTCTCCAAATATTGACCCCCAAACATTTGTCTTTAAAACTCTGGTCTCTAAGGAAGTCAGAACTGGAAATAGCAAATATATGTTTCAAGCTATTGGATCTTCAAAGTGCTCTTTGTTTTTATGGCATAATTAAGTCATATTTCTGAACAAGCGAGAAGCTTCCTTTCTAAAGAGGAATCATACAGTAAAGTGCTGTGTATTTTACTATGAATGCTGGATCCCAGCAAAGTAAAACATGGCAGTACTGGGATTTCCACTAAGCTTTCCTAATACAATTAATAATATTATATCCCTTTTTTTGATTTTTAGTATGCTATGGCTCTCTGATGTTTTGTTCAAGTTCAGTTTCTTTCAGTCTTCTTGACTATGAAGTTATTGGACAGAATAAAAAGCAGTCTGAAACTGAACCTCGTGTTTGGCAAGGGGAATAATTTTTCCATTAGTCTTTCCCTGATTCCTGTCAATTAATCTTTGCTTTCAGTCTTCAGAGATGAGTAAAGAGTGCCTTTTATAAAGGGCACAACCACGTCAAACATGTAACACTAGAAATGAGTTTCAAGCATCACGGCCGCAGCCTCACACTTTTAGCCGCACCAATTCAGAGTATCCAGGAAGTCACCCTGAGCCCACTTTTGGCATGTTTTCTTCACTGCTGAAATTGGACTGGTTCATCTTCTCACTTCTCAATACTGGCAATCAAAATTGTATGGTAATATGCAGGGATACTTTGATTCCCTCAACCGCAATGAAGAAATGCCTGGCATGCCCTAGGAAGACCTGCTGTGATGAAGTAGAGTATGTTGTCCTCGGACTCTGAGCTCTACAGGGTTTTACTCTCACCTTTCCCAAGTGCTTGGCAAAGGAGATATTGCCCACGAAGTCTGTTGACTCAAACATTCACAAAAAAGTGGTGCCTTTTATCTAATCACTGTCTGAGGGGAGGCTAAATAGGTTAATGCGGGAACCCTGAGGGTTAGTCTGGAAAAAGAGTAAGGACATTTATTGCAATTTAGGAAGGATATCTTTGAAATACTGAAACCAGAGGGTTCCCTGCCTCCCATATTTGATCTACATTAAAGACTAATTTCAATCTCAAATGTGTTTCAGGGGTCTATTCAAATTGTGTGCCAGGAACTAAAGACAAACATCTTCAGTATATAAATGAAAAGATTTTTTTTTTTTCCTGTAACTGCCAGCCTAGCAAAGTCATTTTTGGCCCTGGAAGTCAAATCATGTTCTTTACTTCTATTTCATTACCAGTAATAAGTGGTCAGCAGGTCAAATTAAGCTCCCAGAAAAGTGCGTAATCTGTTCTGATGGCCTGGTAGCATCAAAGCAGGAGCAAAACTGGTCTGTCACCAGGCAGCATCTGTGATAGCACTGCAGAATAATAGGTTCGCTGGAGCAGCAAAAGGCTGATGCTCAGTGAAATAGAAAATGGTGTTAGTGCTACAATGAAGTTGTATGGCTATCTTTTTAAGGCACAGATTAGGGCAACAACTGATAAATATAGATGCTGCAGGAATATTGTAAAAGAAGCTATTTTTCATAGAAAGATGCAGATATCACCAAGGTGTTAATTTTGACTCTTCACATGCCATAAGCTCACAGCTGGTGCAGGCCTTTTCGCACTATCATTGTTAATATGCAATAGTCAAGGACTCCTGACTGGCAGCTCCAAGGGACGGCTGTCTCAAAAGGACATTTCTGCTGGAGGCTGTTCTGTGTGCTCTGGACCCATCCCTCTCTACCATGGCATGTTTCCCCCTGCCCTCCCCTGATCACCACCTTTCTGGGGCTTAGTGGAGCAAATTGTTTCAACAAGCGTCAAAATCCATCCCCAATTTTGTTGAAAACCCTCAGATCTGAGTCTAAGGTACCCCAGCAGTGCCTAAGCTTTGCTTGCTTGCGCTACAGGTGCTGAGGAGGCTCTCATGGCCCCTGTACAGGGAGAGTGTAAATCGTGTAACTGCTACTGTCAGCTGCTTCCCACACCTGTGCCAAGCGCAGGGGCAGAGTAGCCGAGAGCTGCCGCTGATTTATTTGTTCACAGCATCAAGGATTTCTGTGACGGATGTTGCAGGAATGAATGCAACTGTTCATTTCCATGGACACAAGCCACAAAGGAACATGAATCAAAGCCAGAGAATGAGGATGTGTATATAAATATATTTACACATGCACGTGAGTATATATTTTATATATATATAAAAAAACATTTCTCCAGAGAAGTGAATATTGGAACAACAGTACAAATAATTTTCAAGGAGAATTCCCTGAATAGCTAGCCATTTTACAAGGCCTGACCTTAAATACAGTCACAAAGAAGTATTGTTTCAAACTGGCCAACTGAACAAGTAAAACTATGAAGATGTGGATTTTTAAAAGGCAGACTGTAATTTTAACCCATTTCAGTGTTTATGAAAAGCTGTGATATTTTTCTCAGGAAAACATGATACTCATAGCAGAACAAGGCAATAGTAATTGATGTTATATGTATTATTATACATATGTATATTTTACATTACTTCACTGAAGATTCAGCCAAGTTACTCAATTTTCATTCTGATTTTCACCAACTTATGCTCGTTTTTGTTTATGTACTTTTATTAATTTTATTGGCATTACTCTCAATTTGTACTATCATAAGAGTAAGGAGAGATAGTGTATTAAGAATAATGGATTAGTCGAAAAGTGTTTTCATTTAATGTCGATCAAGGATGGGAAGGTACTATGCTATGTGTTGGTTTCTCCCTGTTGACCTGTACTCTGGTGCAGGGCGTACATTCAGGACATTCTCCAGCCTCCTTCCTCTCTGATTCTCCTTTGTACTGTGATTCTCTGTTGGTATGGAGAGATCCTGTGTTGATATACATTCTTCTGTCAATAGAAGACCTGTCATAAAAACATCAGCATTAAAAGAAGTATTCTGCAAAATATTGATATGTGCAATATGATACAGTGTCCTGTATCATTCAAGTCATCATGAAAAGGAATTAGTTTCAGTATCTTCAAGGAAATGTTAGCTCTAGCTGCCAGTATTAGACAATAATTTTGGATAACTCATGGTCTTATTTCAGCAGTAGAAGAAAGCTGTGGGAGCTGGGATGCTGAAAGCTGCTAGCAATGGCAGAGGCTGTCCTAAAGATTTCTGGGATTTTTTTTTAATCAAAGTTCCTGGGGAATGGAATTTAATTTATGGTTGAAACTCATGTCTTAAACAGGTTGAAAATCATGTAATAGGTTCCCTAAACAAGTTGTTCTTTCAGGTCATCCCACTTTCCTATTGAAAACTGAATCTCACCTCAGATTAAGCTGAAGTTTGAAAGTATCTTTTTCTTTTAAAGAAAAAATAATGGATTTTGAGGAACAGGTGTTTATTTCCTGTTACTGGCACCTTTATGGATACTAGTCTCAAAAAAGCTTGAAGTGATTTAATTACATCTTTTCTTTCTAAAACTGTGTAAAAATTACTTTGCACCAGTTTTTGTTTTTACCCAATGTTACACTTTTCTGTGGCCTTCTTTGGTTTATTGTCCAGTTTGGGCACTATAGTTCACAGAGGTAGTCAGACAGAGTCATGCTTATATTAATTTTGGTTAAGTAGTTTTCTACAAAATTATCTTCCCACCCTTATTGCTTAATTTTGCATGCGGAGTCCGAGCCCATTTATTTTGCCTCTTAGCAGATGGCTGGGAAATAATGAAGAGCAGATAAAGCCAAAGTTCTGTCTTTAACACACCTGCCTCTGCAACCAAGCAGCAGAGGCAGCGCAGTGACATAAATTGGTCTGGATATATTTCACAGTGACGTATTGTGCGTAAGAGCAGCAGGCAGAAGTTTTTTTTCAGTACATCCAGGCTCCTTTTCTGCATTATGGAGACTGCAACATTACTCTATTGACATCAAAAGAAAAAAAACCCTGATTTCTGCATCCAGTGTATCAATGGTTTGAAGAGTGGAAATCTCTTCCCATGAAGACTTCCATGCTTTTCAGTCTCATTTCTTTGGTCCGATTCTGGGCAGAAGATATACAATCTGATATAAGGTGGTTTTTTTTTTTTTTTCTTTCATGAAAGAGCTGTCAACCAAATTTTTCGGCATGATGGATGGTTCCCTGGAAAAGCTTCTAAGTATTCGTTTCTCTCAGGAGAAAGAAAAATTAATGAGTCTTAAAGCTGCTGGACACCCTTTACCTCCTTTCTCCTCCTATCCCACCTGGACCGCCAGAAGCAGTAGGGCCACTTCTGCCCAGCTGCTTCATAGCCTGTTGGCTCCTTGATACGTTACTGTGCAAGGGCTCTTGCTGTTCATACCTAAAACTTTTTCCTCTGTGATACCTGTTTTCAAGTTTACATGAAGTCTAACACCAAATAATTTGCTTAGGAGTTAGTTCTAGAGAAATCACTTAGAAAGCAATGCTAAAAATATTATTTTATATATCCATAACTGCAAATTACATAAAGCTCATAGAACTTCACAGTAAAGAAAACTTCATCCTGCTCAAGAGGGTCCACCCTCAAGAGGGTGAAGGAAGAGTAAGTGGGGAGCCAATTTTAGAGAAAAATTAATTTGGAGAGGAGGAACAGAATGGTGTGTGGGATATAGAAAAAAGAGGATTACAGGGGGCAGTGAGAAAGTGTCATCAGTAAATTTTCTTTGCAATAGTGAATAAGTCCAGTTGAGATCTGGATCCAGACATATTTTTTGCTGCCATTGGAATGAACCAATGAAGCACAGCTTCTGTAGGGATTTGCTGATTTGTTTTTTGCTTTGAATTTTGCCCCCTCTCTGGTTTGCATTCAGATGGACTTAAAAGCTCAAACTCAGACTCCGCCGAACTGAAGACATGAAGCCAGGTTACTGATTGTAAGCATCTGAGGGTGCTGCACTTCAGTGTACTCTGAGTTCATGCAAACGCTCACACACCTTGACTCATTGTGACTTACAAATCCATGCAAGAGCTTCAAGGACTCTTTTTTTTTAGAAGAAAAACAATGAGAAAACCCGAGGCTAATTTTCAGATTTCTCATGAAATCAAGGGAAATTTCTTTTAGAACTTGATCTTCTAGGAGATTTTGCACTTTATAAATCAATGGCCATCCTCTGCTCAGGGCTGTGGAAGCCTGCTACTGATGTGTGTGTGTGTGTTAACTAATTACGCTAAGAGAAATACGCAGCCTTTGGTTTTGAATTCAGTACTGGAAGAGTTCAGTAGGTCCAGTAGCAGCAGTACTAGTGCCAGGAGAGAACTGCAGGAGAGAATGCTTCCTCCCTTCTTCCACCCTTTGCTGGATAGTCACTAATTTGGGGGAAAATACAGAGCTAAACTGACTTTGGTCTGATATGTGGCCGTTGTTTAATTCTTGTGCTTCTTTTGGTATTCCAAACTCTTTTATAGGTCAGAAATTTAAGAGCTGATATGCCATGAAAATATCATGGATTCGTTCCTCAAATGTACAAATATTTTTTTTTCTTAGGGAAA
>NW_008824053.1:9566111-9576215 GCF_000699105.1 Pygoscelis adeliae | reverse complement strand
GAAAGAGGGAATTAGATCTCATTCCTTATGGAGAAGTCTTAATTTGCATTACTGACATCAGTCAACATCTTCAGCAGTTTAAAGGGGATATAAAAGTACACCAACTGCATTAAATGATAACTGTGCTATTTAGCTATAACTGGTTTTGGCATCTATCTACAAAGAATTATTTCTGGTTTTACAGATCCAAAATTTATTGCTCTTTAATAGAATACAGTACTTTCCTTTTGTATTCAAATTATGTGTTGGGGTGATAATCAAGAAATAATTGTTTCAGTGTGTCTTCAATGCTGTTGCTAAGTTTTCTGGAACTGCTCAAGGATGCATCTTTCATCCTTTAAAGAACTGCCTTATTATTGGGCCTTTTCTAATACCTGACATAAGCTTTTCATTGTACTGAATGATATATGATCAATAATCAGCTACACAGATGTTGCTAACAAATATATTGCTTAAGATTAGCGTTGCCGACTGAATTATTTGCATTTTAGTGTGCAAGCACAGATCAGAGGTGAGTGACAGAGTGAAGTTGGAGAGGATGAAGCTGGCAAGTTTGGCGTCCCCAAAACCTCAGCGTTCAAGTTCATTTCCCCTGTTAAGCCCTACACATCTAGAAAGGATGGAAAGACCTTCAGCTTCTTTTCTTGCCATGGGAAACAGAGAAGTCCTAAAGTTTGCCCCCACAGTGTGGAATTAGGAAAAACAAAACATTCTCAACTGAAATATGTAATTTTTTTTTTTAAATTGTGCTCATTGTCACCATTTTGGAGCACTGGAAGTCCACGGGAAATAGACATACCTGACTAATATTTGGAGCATAAATTATTGCTGCTCTTTTATTCAAGAGACACCTTTGAAGTGTGATTGGTACCCCATCCTGTTCGGGGATAGCCGCACGCTTTACCAAATCAACATCACATCGTCATGAAACGATCCCATGTTTTCATGATTTAAGAAAGCCTCTCAGCTGGGCTGAGACAGGGTTGTCCTTCCCCCCGCTGGCTCTCCTTGTTGTAGCACTTCCATTTTAAAATTTTGAACACGTTCAGGCAGGAAACTAGAAGATTTCTAGGCAGAAGACTATATAGGTCTTTAATTCCTTGGTCTGTTTTGTCTCATCTTGAGCTAAACTTTCAGGAAGTGCTCTTATGGAATTCCCCAATTCTAGACTGGCATCAGCCTTTAAAGAGAGACACCTGAGCCCTGTCATTGCAGCTAAAGACTGCAGAGGGTCCAGTGTAAGCCAGAGACTGAAAGAAACAATTTAGTTTCCTTGCTTGATGTCACTGTGCCTGATCATACGGGGAGAAAACACAGGAAATGAAACAATGCCAGGTCGAATATGCCTGCAGAGGGAATACCAAGAATCCTTGAGAAAACAATGACAAGCAAGAGATGCAAAACATCCCAATGGGAGAGCAAGGAGGAGCTCTGCTTGCCCGGCATCTGACCTGGCAGCAGCCATCCCTGGCGAAGGGGAAAAGACCTTTCTCCAGATACACACAACTGACCCTTTCACAGTGGCCATAGGTGTGCGAAAGTTATACTGTGGGATGTGTGGCCATGTGGAGGTTGCAGTGGGCATCAGCAACGTGTGCTCGTGGCTCTGCTGGGGCCACTGTGCGAGGTCCTGTGCCCTGGGACAACATAGCCACAAACTCGGCCTGAGGCAACATGACTCCCGCAGAGCCTGTGAACTAATCTGACAGATTCAGGACTTTTGCTTTCTCTTATGCTAACGAAAGGTAACAGAGGAGAAATAGACTTTATGTGTATATATATTTATTAAAAAAAAAAAAGTTAAGCCAGAATATTACAAGCTATGCCAGCATAAACAAGGCAAGGATGTTGTATACCATAGCACAGGCAATATACTATGAGGGCCATCTTGTGGTCAGAGCAAGTTTATTCTCTGTGAGCATAGGAAAAAAAATATTCCTGGAAATTTATTCTATACCTGAAGATACTGTCAGCTAGATTTTAATTCTTAGAAATTGGTTCTGATCTGTTATACAGAATGGAGCTGCTCTGCTGCTGGTCATTAATCGGGTCATTAATCTTCATGTGACTGACAGCAGGGTTAGCTGTGATGCTGTGCCAATGAAGAAAATAATGTGTTCCATGGGCTGGGAAGGCTGCTGCAGACTAATAACTGGAGTCAGAGTTTTCCCTTGATGAATATTTTATGCCTATTTGCTTTGGAAATTGCTTTCATCCTCTATATTGTAGAAAAGCTCTTTGAAATCCATGGATTAAATACCATCACAGTGCTAGAGTTAAGAACACTATTAGCTATTGTCAAATAACAGTTCAAACAAAGAACCAACGTCCTTTTCATGGTTATCATCCAACAAACCCACTCTGTGAAAGACAGGTTTCTCAGCTGCACAGCTCTTTTGCTCTATATGCCTGCGTTCTGGGTGAAAGACTGAAAATATTGAATTAAAAGTGAAGCCTGCCTATTCAAATCAAACGTATTCTCCATCACAGACATGGAAAGTTGAATATGCTCTTTTCTGTATCACCTGATCCACAGTCAGAATTACTCCATTTCCCTTTTTTTTTGTGTGCTTCCCAATAAATCCAGATGCCTCCCAAAGAACCCAGGAACTTTTCTCTAACGCTTCCCTAACGGGAACCGTCAGCCAACAGTGCTGGGCAGGCACAGCTTTGTTTAGTTTATGGGACCATGATCCATGGTCGATTAACCGGGTTTTTTAGTTCTCGAAGAGGTGTGTTTACAAAAAAACAGCCCCACCATCTGGTACCATTGGCTGTGGATCTGCTGTAGATCAGTCACAGTGAACAAATATTTTTCTCATTTGTCAGCCAGCCTTTGTCCACACACAACTGACTTTTCTAATAACATTAAGTGTTCCTTATTGTGCCATTTTACTGCTACTTATGGATTATTTAATTCTTTTAATGGCTCTGCAATGGCTCATTTGCTTTCTAAAATGATTCTTTAAAGTACTTGTGCAGAGAGAGAAAGACAGGATTGATTCCTCCTGCAAGGAGCTGTTGATAGATTCAGAGGTGCTGGCTGCTGAGCACTGCTGTAAATATTCACTATCTCAGCTCTGCAGGCTTAGCCTCTTTGTAGGGTGTTTGGGAATATCTGATAGTGCGGAATATAAAAGCAGAGCAGGGGAGAGCTGCCTTCAGCTTCCGAATGAAAATGACCGATTATAAAACCCGTATTTTAATGGCAGTGTCTCTCCCAGGGACATTTTGAAAGTTAAGCCAGCAAAGTCCCAAGCAGACTTTATGGACCAGGCATATCCGTTGGTTGTACAGGCACGTGTCATCCGCTGGTGGTGTGCGTACTGATTCCCAGAGTCACAGTTTTATAGCTCTCCGTCCATCTTCTCAGCAGTGCTACCAGCTGCAGGGTCTGGAGAGATGGGTTATCTACACTAGTCATGAACCAGCCCATGAGAGATTTCGCTTGGAAGGAGGTTTCATCGGCAGCAGCTATTCAGTAAAGACGCAGTTGGCCTTGTTGTTAGGAGCATGGTGTGATAAAACAGCCTGCCTCCTGGATGCCTGCTCAGAGAGGGAACCGCTGTCACCTTTCCAGGAGGGGAAATGAGAGGAGCATCAGGAAAGGAGGCACACATGTCCCCTGGGCGGGATGTCTCTTCTCCCTTTCCAGCTGTTTCTGTGCATGACTGTAGCATATGGTGCTTTCACAGTGCCCTCTGCTGCAGGCTCATGATTTAAATCACAGCAGAGCTCTCCGTCTGCTGTACTTCAGTTGGGAAAGTAGGTATTTCTCAACAGGTCAGTCCCCAATGCTGAAGTATGTCTATGCACAAAGAAATCCTTGATGCAGTAAAGGGATTGCGAGCTGAGTGAGTTGTGGCATTAAAGTGTATTTAAGAATTTGTATTTTTTAAAAACAAAAAGATTTCTTACCTCCATCTGTCAGAGTATACAAGTATTGGAATCCTTATTAAAGATATTGGTGAGTTTTCTTGTGACACTGAAACACTGAGGCACTCTGTTAGAGATGGAATACACAGTCTGGCAGAAAGCATACCAGGTATATGTATATAATCAGTGCACACAGCACACTTTCTTACATTATTGAATAGTCTGGTAAGAAATAATAAAAAAAAAAACCCTTAAGAAATTCAGATTAGAATTGGTTCAAATAAATAAGACTCCTTTCAAACGAAAGCACACACACACACACACATATATATGTATGCATATATGCAAAGTGCTATTAATTCCTTGCTTTCCACCTGAAACAATCAAGATCCTTGAACTGCAAAACACCTGGGTCCAAACTTGCTTGGGGCTCTGTTAGCATATGTGTGTGAGAACTTGAGGGGGCATTCTGACATACTTCTGCAGCTTTTGGAGGGGTAAAGATCCTTGAGTCCAAGGACAATTTGCAGGACTTGGCTTCATGCTGACTTTTGTCTATCTAGTCGGACTTTTCTCTGGCAGATGGAGGAAATCTGGTTTCAGTTTTTTCAGGGAACCTGTGCAGAGGAATGGAATCAGTGGCAGCAGCCACCTCTGAAACCCTTTGGGTACAGAGGGACCCTGGTGTGAATGGGCTGTGCTGCTGAGTTTTCTGTCTTGGCTAGGAGAGGCAAGGCAAGAGGCTGAGTCCCCCTTCTGACTGCACCAACAGGAGTATTTACTCTCTTCTGCTTTTTCATTTTGCTGGAAGGGTGGCAGGATTTAAGTATTTCTCCCACTTGTTCATTTCCATTTCTGACAGTATTTGTAGTAAGTGGCGAGCGCACAAAATTATAGCTCCTTAGTGGTTGAGAAAGCTGCTTGCTGCAATCGAAATGAGACAATTAGACACTTGACAACAGACTTTGGTGCTTGTACAGAAGAACAGAATAAATGAGGCATGTCAGGAATGATTCTGACACCGTACCCAAAGCTTTGGGTGCATTTTGCCAGACCTCAGGCCAGATGTTTAACCCTCCCATCTTCTTATGGCATTGCTACTTGTTAATAAAATGTTACCACGTAATGAAAAAACAAGATTTTTCCATCTGTGACTGTGCTAAATGCTGTGTTCTGTGCTGAGACATTTCAGAGGGTTTAGTCTGTTTTTTGGAGGGATTGTAGCTGCATTGCCTTCCTCCTTGCAGGGAATAATTGCCCCTTTGCAAAAAAATTACAGTCAAACATTTATCTACTACACTCTCTAATGAAAGCCTCAGCATATTTTCATATTAATAACAAAGAATTAGCATTAAAATGTTGGCAAAGATAGGAAAAATTAACATTGTCCAATTCATGAATGAGGCCTCAGCAAAGTAAGTGTAAAAATCTGGTTAATACTCATTAATATTTTTGACTGTGCCACAGCTGGCTTGTATTTTACGTAAGGATATGATCACACATAGTTCAGAAATGGTTAATACAATTGATTAATTATTAATAGTTACTTTGATAAAAGCAGACCATCGTGTTATTTATTACAAATAACATATAGACCGGCAAATCAGGATCAACGGTATATATCTGTACCTAGTGTTTTCTATTGATTTACTTTTAGCTCTCTGGAACTTAAGAGTATTCATGTGTAAAGCATGCTCTTAACATTTTAATTAATTAGTTTATCTAAAGCGGTAATATAAAGCGGGACCCTGTGGCACAGGTTTATTATCATCCTGCTACCTTTTTGGCAAACAACGCACAAATTTCGCTCTGTGCGAACTCCCCTTGGATTTACTAAGGAGCCAGAGAAAGGCAAAAGAGAAAAGATGTAGAATAAGAATGCTATGTTTGCAACTTGTGCTCACTTTTTGTCCACTGTGACAGTATAGGTTTGATATAATATTTAAATACAAGCAAAGCAAAGTCATTGGTACAATTTCTTTCTTGTGCCATGATCTATTTAGGCTGAATTCTGTTGACAGCTGAATAACACTGTTACCTGCCAGTATGATTACAGCAGTGTCCCCCTTCATTTTCAAATCCAATTTGCATTTAATAAAATGAAAGATGAAAGCAACCTGGCTGAAAGTGCATCATCAGCACTGGCTTGCTGAATAATGGATTTGAAAGACTGGAAAGAAATCATCAAACTAGTTGCAATGTTGGAGTGAATCTAGGGCAGGGAAACTTCAGCATGACTTATTGCAAGCTGATGACATAAATCATCCAGGAGAGAACAGTGAAGACCAGCTACCGTGCTTATGTATTGTAGAAGAGATTGGCATTAATGAGCTGGAGGAGCAGAACGCATTCATCTGGGATCAAAATATCAGTGTGTCCTTCAAAGTGACGGTGACTATCCAGAAAACGTTATAGCCAATGTGTCCAGAAAGACCCCTTGCTCCAAAACACGGGAGTGTGTCCTGCTGACTGCAATGTCATACCAACAATGCCATACCAGGAAACGCAAGAGCTGGAAATGGTCCAGCCGTGGTAGCACGGGCTAATCCATTGCGCTGGCAAGGTCAACAGGCCTGTTTGGGGAGTGGAAATGGGGGGGTGAATGCTATAGCTGTTGCTGCTTTTACAGCTTGGCTTTCCTGGGTTCAGCTGACATCACTTATTTTATCGTGACTCTGACTGCATTTCCGTAGTGCTGCTGTGGGTGTGGGGGTCGTGGGGAAGCTTGCGGCAGTATTACTTATGGATTGTAGTAAAACAAAAATCAATCGCTAGTGAAAAATGCTGGGTATCGCTCACTGTGATTCTTCTTTTTGGGCACAGGCAGAGAAAATATTTCAGCTTTGGTTCATGCATGTTGAATTATTGCTGTTTGCTGCCTTTGAGCAGAGGGGATTGAAAGTTTGTGGTTTTGGGACTAGTCTTGATTAAGGCCTTTTTTCTCCTCTGGGGGATAATTATTCAGTACTCAGTTGGACTGGGATATTTTCCAGTGTAGTTCTGTTTTCAGCTGTGATTTCTCTTTAGCTTCCATTTCTAAATAAAAAAACCTTTACAATGATGACTCTGTATGCAAAAAAATTGGAAGTAGTTGGCTTGGATTGTGGGGGATTGGATGCTCCCTGACGATGTACATGTGTTATTTTCTTTCCTTACTTGTAAGGCCTGTTACCCAACTCATTTTCCTGGCTGGATTTCCTGTTTTGTGTTCTTGTCCCAGGGTATTTATTTCTCTTCTGTCTATACCTGGTGCTTGTAAGTGTCTTAATTTTGTTTTTTCTTGACATGCTCCTGTGATGCTTTGTTTTATAAAAGAGGACACCTGGCAGGGAAGCCTTGTTTAGCCCATCAGTTCTCAAGAGTGTTTATCGAATCAAAGAACTTCCTGATGTTTCTGAAGGCGTAAATGAGTTTGGCTACACCTAACATTCAGAGTTGCAAGTTATTTTAGTGGTCGTCTTTTGCAGGAAATGATAATTACACAACAGTAATTTCTTTCAAGTTTTAGTATCACATGGATTGCAAGGCATGGGGGAAACTCTTTGGTTTCAAAAATCTATGTATCTTAAAAGGGATATGGCTTTGTTTGGGTATTACTGCCAGCATGGTCCCTATAATGCTTGTCGTTTTAACAAGCTGAAGTAAATATCTAAAAGTTAAGCTATGTAAAACATGCTTCTGAAGCAAGGAAGGAGGACTTGAATATACCTAACCAGTAAAAATGAGCAGAAAAACTGTATAAATCTTACTTTGGGAGCCGATGTAACTGGAACCAGGATGTCAAAACTTTCAAGGGTCTGACAGCCATCAGCAGGACCTTAAATGAGGGGAAGCTTTTGTTCAGCGGAGCTGATGAACAGCTCACTGATGTTAATAGGATATTTTCCATGTACTTCGAATTTGTGGACTTTGAATCAGGTCTAATGCTTTCACTGAATGTGTGATATTGCACTCCCTCTGTTGTCATAGGAATGACACTTTCTTCAGAAGAGATTATTTTCTTTTGGAAAGGGAGGAACCCACAAAGGAAATAATTGATAGTCTTAAATCCTGTACTTTGGAAATTCAAGTTCTTTTTTATAATCCTCACAGAATAGGAAAAATGACTAGCAACTTCACAATACTTAAAGCACACCTGATAATGGAATAATTATTTTACAGAAGAGCACATTCTTTATTGCAAAGATGAGCATTTAGTTCTATCTATACACAGCTTTGCAATAAAGGTAATAATTTCCACCAGAACATGTATGATTAACTGAGCAACTCAGTGTAGAGTTGTCAATCCTGAATGTTCTGGTAGCAAGGAAAGAACAAGGACACCTTGTCTCTGATTATTGTTATTGGGGTGGGGGTGGGCAGAAAGATCTTATGAATAGTGTCTCAACTCACCTTAGGTGTATCCTTTATATCCACAAAATACAGAATATGACTGAGAATGGGGGGTAAGGGGAATAAAGAAGCTAAAATGACTGCCTGCTTGCTGCTGAACAAATCTGTCCCTAGGAAAAATTAAACTTGAAGTAGAAGCAAAAGATGGGGGAAATGCATGATCTGTACCTAAGGAAAAAAATATGGAAGTAGAGAAAAATTAGCACAACTTAAAGTTTAAGAGACTAACATTATGTAAACTAAAATTATAGTGCCTTGAAGACAATAAAGATATTTTAAACCATAATTTTCCCCATTTTGAATGTTTTTCTTTTTTCTTTAAATTAGTAAGAATCAGAAAACTGAAGTTCTAAGTCATTTTGTTAAAAGATTCAGGAGGCGATGTTATTCTTTCTAATGGTACATATGAGTGGATTAGTGTAATGTTAAAAAAAATTGATTCTATTTTTTGCTGCTACTTAAACTGATAATTGCATTAGTGGTTCATAATCTATTAATGGTAATGTTACTTTCATGTGTTTTGGGTAAAAGACAGGCTCCAAAAAAGAAAAAAAAGCATTAAAGATAATCCTCGGTACAATCCTCAATGTGCTGGTAAAATACTTGAATGGAACATAATGGAAATTAAAGCAAATTTTTAGGAACAAACATTTGTAATTTACAATTTATCTCAATGGTGTGTCTTTGGAGAGCTGTGGATCACAGCAGCAGGAACTAGTGTGCCCATTCAAACCGCTAACCTGGTAACATCTTTGGAAGGTGACCACTGCGGCGCACTTTAGGGTAAGCAGCTTTCTTGTGCTGAGCACTGCACCCATCACCACAATATAGAAAATAAAGAAAGCTCATTTTCTCATCCCTGAGATTTTACATTGCGTGGCATGAATTCCAATTAGCTTTTGCTTGCATGTTGTGTAAGCAGTGGAACTATCTGCAGTATTTCAGTTTGTTGATGTCCTGTGGCATTGAATTCCACAGACTGCATTTGCATGAAGTGGGTTTTTTTTGGGTTGGGATTTTTTTTTTGTGTTATTTACTTCTGACTTCCTGTTATTTCTCACTTTGAGCATTAGTTTAGGAAGACAGAGGAGCGTGATCTCTGTTGCCTGAGTCTTGTTGCAACAAGAGTTGTTTTATGGGAGCAAAGCACTGGCAGAGGACAAGGATAAGGATGTCTTTGTTGGTGAGCACACACTGTAGCAAAACATGAAGAGCTGTGAGCAGTTTGAATGTTACATCAGTATTTAATTTGCCCATTTGCTGATTTGCTATTGTCCAGGTGCTGTCCCCTTTGGTGGGAGAGATGGGATCTGAACGGATGGGGCTTCTCTTTCCATCCTCCTGAGGGCCTCTTGACTTTTGGGGTGTTAGTACTTTGCTACCTATGCTTACACAGGTACTTACCTGTAAGTGAGGTGTTAATTAACGCGTAAAGGAAATATCTGCGTTCTCTATATATTGAGTAATATTGCTAAGAAGAAACCAGAAGTTTCTTAGTACCAGGTGGTTCTCAGTGATGTAATTTAATGTTTTCTTACACAATCTGAGAAGATTTGCTATGGCACATGGTTTATTATAAAATGACTGGACAAATAATATTAATCTCTATTTAAAGAACCCAAGCTATGCAACAGCACTGTGCCAGTAAAAGAATCAATACAAACATTCAGTCACCCTCTCATGTTTGTGAAGCCTACACATACTGTGAAGGTAGATTCTTATTAGGTTTGAGCTACTGAAACAAGATGTTGCCCTCTATAACATTTATCACGTTACCCATCTGGACTGGGCTGTATGTAAACAAACGCATTATCACCCAACTACCAAACTGCTGAA
>NW_008824053.1:9560826-9566081 GCF_000699105.1 Pygoscelis adeliae | reverse complement strand
GCAACTGGTAACAGTGAAAGCCATCTCATTTTGGGAATCTGTTATTCATTCTGTTATTTTCTGCCCCTTCAAGCTGCTGGTGTTTTCATTTCTCTATCGAAAGTAAACTTACAGACCATAAGGAAGTCCATGCCAGACCCCAGCACTCACTAACTCACTCCTGCTCATTCAAAGGTATAGGTAAGTGCTATAAAGCTGTGGATTTGGGGTTTAAGGAAATCTAAGCCCCCACAGTGGAAAAACTACTCCGTGACAAAAATATAAAACCCTGATTGCTTCACAGTCCATACGTAGACGTGTACATTTTTTTTGACACAGAGATAGAAATGACACAGAAAAAGCAAGTGGTGTCCAGACAAACTTCACAAACCTCTTTCCAAAGAGGAGCTACTAAATGAAATAGGAACTGTAAGGTTTGTGTGAGAGGAAAGCCAAAGTGAGTGTCAGCAAACCTGATGTCCCTAAAAGCAGAAAGGATGAGCCATGTCTATATAGATGCTAGATATGAGCCATGTCCATATAGATGTGGAAAGGGTTGCATTTACATTTCATACTGGTTAAATGCTGTTATAAATACACAAGAATGGGCTCTGAACCCTTGACTTTTGCTGGTTCAAAATCTACTTATATGTTTTAGTGTGTATATATGCACAGAATTGGTGATGGGGTCCTTAACATTACTGCTAGACCCTTTCAGCCATCTCAGGGAGGGTTTTTCTACATCCCATTCTCTCATCAGCTAAAATCTTACTGAAATCCCATCCTTTCTCCAGTGATAGTTTTAAGAAGGGATGGGACATAATGAAGCTGATTTTTTAATATCCCAGTTTGCTCAGAGTGGAAAAATACACTTCTTTAGATGCAAATATTGCATGAAGAAACATAATTTTTCAAAGAAATACCCCTTAAAAGGAACATTTTCAAGAAACACACAATGAGGTCTATCATTGAATAGTTGAACCCAATGCTTGTATTTATGAAATCATGTTTGTAGAGGGTATTTACAGCACCTATGATAAGCCTGATGTATTTCATTCTGAGCAGAGTTACTACCTTTTTCTTAATTCAAAATACTTCTGTTTCTATGGGATTGTAGCAGTGCTACCAAATGCAGAAGTATACAGACAGCTGCTCATTCTGCACTGCGGCTGTTCATGAGAAACTATTCTTTTGTTTTCTGTAATTTTTTTCCCTAGTGTTTTTTGGTTTTGCTGATCAGTTGAACTTCTACAGTGACATAACTAAAACTTTGTATAAATCAATTTAGTGAGAAGGACTGAATGACAAACATGCCTGAAGAACTTTGAAAATAATTTCCTTGGCTTTTTAGGGAACAGTTTATAAACTCCTCATTTCAGATAGTGTGCCATGTCCAAAAGAACTTGTGGGTCACTCTTGTTAAGCACAGGGCAGGACTGCACCAGTGATCGCGGTCTGGTGGTTGTGTCAAAGCATCCCTAAGATACGAATATTTTCATTTCTATTGTTAAAATCTCAGCAAGGCGGGAAAAATGTTATAAAATTGCTCAGGAAGTGACTCAAATTAAGCTAAGGCAATAAGACTTTGAATACATCCCTAACTGAGCATTTCAGTGTCATGCCAAAGGCACTGAGGGGTGGTTAGTGGTAACAGGACTAGGGGGACGAGTGAAGATGCAGTCATCTTGGTATGTGCAGGATGCATTTCTGCTCCCAGTAGGAGAACTTCTGTTAACTTCAGCGGAGCCTATGTCCTCAGTTCAGAGCAGTGCTTTCCAATTTTTTTTTTCTGAGTGGAACATAAAGAAAACTTCAACAAGCAGGGCATGCTACTTATCTCTTGGATTTGTCTGTAAATGCGTTGAGTTCAATTTTTTCTCTTTCTTACCAAATAATCATTCTCTGTAAAAGGCTCTTGGGGTAAGAATACATATACCGATACTTATAATCCATTATCTCTCTTCCTATATACAAATACACATTTTATCACTTAATTCTTTGGAAAAAATCATTTGAAAGTTTAATGTATAAATACTTTCTAATTGTGTGTCAAAAATCTCTTTCCTTTCTTCTGATGATAGCTTTGTTGGATCAATATTTGTGTTCAAAATTATAAGTGATCAGAAAATGGAAAGTAGGATTAAGTTCTTTTTTTAACATGCATGGCTCAGCCACCTGACTCAGGCTTTAGAAAAGACAGAAGTGTCAGAGATACTGAGCAGGCTTTCAGTGCTGTAGAAACAGTGGGGTTATATCAGTCACTAACCAGAAGAAAATAACTTTGTTTTCTGAATTCCTTCATTCAATGGCATCAACACTCGGAAGTTCCTGGTCTGGTACTCTTCTAGTCAATATACACAGAAATTCAAAACCGTATTCCCAAGCTACAACTGTATGGCTGAGACTAGTCTGTGCCTTTGGAAATACTTGTTCAGTTATGCATATGCCACGCTGTTAGTCCGCGTCCTGCTTTATCTGCGAGAACCGCAGTGCTGAGTTTCAGATGAAGTTCAGGCACGTAACTCTCTGGGGACCGCCGGTGAGCCTGTTAACCACAGCCCTCTCTCTCCATCTGCAGGCTAGGTGACGAACTTTCAAGTGACTGTAATGCAAGAAATTAAAACATTCCCTCGACAGCAGAGATAATAATTCAGTCTTTGTTTCCAGGTGAAGGCGCAGACACTCACTCGCCACTGCAACAGAAGTAATTTCAAAACAACAAGTGTTAGGGAGCACTCCATGGGCTACAGTGAACTACCGGTTTATTGCCTTTTATATCTTTTGTATCATTTTTAATCTGTCTGGATTCGGATTACCCAGGAAATCTTGGAAAGATTCTTTTAAATTATCTGGGACTGAGAGGAGATAATGTTGTACATATTTGAGGCAAAGTATATGCATTGTGCCACATGAAGGTTTATTTTTTAGCATCATTACAAAAATTTTGGCTTATTTACAGGTAGATGACCTAATGATTCAAAGACACCTTTCCGTAATACAGAATAAGAAATGTGAGAACAGTCTGACACACTAGTCAGGACTTTGCAGTCTGGGCTAGGCATACCTAACCAAAAAAGGACACTAACCTTGTTTGCAGGCTGTTTTTGCATCTGGCTGAACAGCAAAGACTTATTCTAGCAAAGCTGTCGGCGTTGGTAGGGAGAAAGGCAAAGGACACAAGCAGGGTGTGATAGAAAAATAATTCAATCAAGAAAACCAACAGCTGGTTTGAGTTGGATCAACCCAAATACCAGTTTGGCGCCCATGCAAAAAGAGAAGACAAGTTGGCTAGGAAAATGCACAGATAAAATTGATGTGCTCTTTAAGGGAGGCAGTTTGCCGGAATTCCAGAACTCGAGAGGTTTTTGTAGGCAATAAAAATGTCAGCAAAACAGTCTGCTCTATGATCAGTCTTTATGGGAACTGTTATTTAAAATATGTCTATAAAAATTTATAAGTAATGCAAAAGATTAGTGAAGACATGGATATAGTTTTGCTTGTGCAGGACTGACTAGTCCAATGCTTTTTGATGGCTTTTACTATGCTTAATAGATACAGAAAAACAGTCACTCCAAAGATGGCAAAGTCCATGAGGCTGCACTGATTTATACTAGTTGAAGATTTGTCCTCTTGTGCTTCTTCTCCTTCACCTGAAAAATGGAGGTAAAAACAATCTTCTTCTACTCTTGTTTGTCTTGTTTGTTCCGACTCTGGGCCTTGATGACAAGGACTGTCATTTCTGTTCTGGCAGCTCTCTGACCTCAGTAGCCCTGACCTCAGGCTGATGTTTCCAAGCACCGCAGTTGAAACTATCATACTATTAATGTTACCAGTGATAGGCAAGGCACCTGACAAGGGAATATATTTGTAAATATTTTTTTTTCACTTTCCCTTTCAAGAGAAAAGAAGTATCTCCAAATTACTGGATGTAATTTTTATCTCTTCTTTGTAAGAGCAGTGTCCATGGTTACCTTGCTGCTGCCAGTCATGCCAAGTGTTATTACCAAGGTCTGGCTGTTGCAGTCATACATAATAAAAGTGATTATGTTTATGGAGGTTTTATTAGTCAAAATTATATTTCAGCTGAAAGGTTTACTGAAGGTGAAATGGAATTTCACTTTGCATTAAACAGGAAAGAGTACGAAGGAAAAAATTCTATTACAATAAGAGACAATGCACTGTATGTGGGTTTATAAATTTGACCCTAATTTTGGAAATGGATCTCTAATCTTGCTGTGCAAGCAATGCATGCTGCACAATAATAGCACAGCCATAACATCAGGTTTTAAAAACTGCACATTCAATGTGGCAGACTTCCTCGGAAATGATCTAACTTTTGTGGACTGGGAGTCAAAGGCAGGTTAATGTCAAAAAAAGACGTGCTTATTGTGGAAACTGTGGTGACCTACTTTTAATGTTGCACTACTATATCTCCTGGTTATTTGCAAGTGTCTGACATTTCCACTGAGATGAATTGCATGGTAGTTAACCCTTGCAACAACTACTCATGACTATTGTTGGGTAAATGGCTTATCTTGAGAACTAGCTGAAGCAGACTCATGTTCTCCTAGGAGGTCATCTAGTTGTCTTTGATACTTGAATCTTAGGTACCTCTCCATCCCCATAAAATCCAAGTGCCATAGTGCAGGTTTAAATGCACCTATGCTCAGACTGCTTCAGTTAGATAGGAAATTGCACAGAGTAAAACTGAGGGCTAAATCTCTAAAGAGATACAAGAAATTTTCTGCTTGGAGTTGAGGTATCTAACTCTTGGGTGCCCTGATACCCCACAGGATCAGTAGGGCTCAAGGGTGGGATTCATGAAAGCTGCTATGCTCAGAGCCACTTTAACAGGCCAGGGGGAAATGTCCTTTCCATCCGATAGGCACTTAACTCCTGGCTGTAGGCAGAAGGCTTTGTACACCAAAGGCTCCATCCGGGGAGAAGGAATGAGGCGGTGCCTCTTGCATGCTCCCTGATCTTAGGGTGCTGACCTGGGAATGCAGTTGTCCAGCAAATCTTATCCCCGTTGTAGGGAGGGTGAGACGTGTTAATAAAGACAAGGGCAGATGAATTATAACATCTTACTGTTCCTTGTCAAATCATCTTTACTCTAAAATCCTTGAGGATATTTATTCTAAAATCCTTTAGGGTATTCTTTCCTGGGTAGGGGATTCTCAATTTTGCTTTATTTTTTCTGCAACCTAATTAAATATTACTTGAAACAGGGGGATGATGCCCCAATTAAATGGATGACTGCTGTAATCATGGAATGT
>NW_008824053.1:9544739-9560454 GCF_000699105.1 Pygoscelis adeliae | reverse complement strand
CTGCTCCAGGTGCAGGCACTACCGTGGATACCAAGGATATGCACAGTCCCAATTTAGAAATGCATAGTAATAGTGAAGCAGTAGTAGTTGCATTAATGTTACTGTTATGTATAACTTCTCTCTGACCCAGGGAATGGTAAGGTAGTTTGTATCAAACTGCTTCAATAAAAAAGAAGAAAGTATGTCTGCACTGTGCCATGGAGGGGCAGTGCAGAGACACATACCTCGTGGCGTTCAAGCTGCTGCAGAACTGACATAATATAGTTGCATCAGCACGCTGCAAATAAGGTCTGCCAAGAGGACTGGCATCATTATCTAACCTAGCGATTATGGAGCTTGGCCAAGAGTGATGTATTCTTGGTCCCAGTCTCTATGTCCTTGATTACTTCTGGCTTGTATTTGTTTTTTAATCCAGATGCCATCTAATGTTAGACGTTTGAACGTCCCAGGGGGCAGAAGCCGGGTCCCGGGTTTCTTCCACTCAGGTCCAGGTTTGTGCTTCTTTGTAGGCTCTACCTGGCCCAGTCCCTCCTGCGTTTTCCCGCAGGAGGTGGAAGTCGTAGTTTCAGCCCTCCTCAGCAGGGAAATGCCTGGAATCCAGGTCTACCACTTCCTAAGCAAATACTCTACTCAGGTATTATGCAAAATGCCATGGCTGTGAATAAAAACTTGGCATGCATTAAGATTGCTCAAAGCATACCAAATAAATCAGACTCTTCAGGAGGGACAGCTAGTTTGTAAATCCCAAACAGCCTTTGTTGACAGAGAAGTGCTTAGATTGTCAGCTCAGCTTGGATTTTTCAGAAATCTAGTGCAAAATCCCTTTGTGTCTTCAGTTTTCATTACCCCCTGAGCTGTGAGGCAGAGTATTCGTGTTCAGCATTCAGGATGAGGTGCATTTCAGCTCTTTGCCCATCCTGTGCACCTATAGCAGCTGGGCCCCAGAGCCCCTTTTCTGTAAAAGGTTTTGTGCCCGGAAAGCAGGAGCGGAGTGAGAGCAGGAGCGGTGCTAGCACTGTTAGAAGTCACAAGCCTGGCAGCGTGTGGGACCTGGTGAATCAGGATTCAGCACAGGAGGCTGGTGAATGTTTCAACAGGGAAAGCGCAAACAGATCCCCAGTCTGCTTGCATGTTCAAAAGCTGCTTCTGAAAGAAAAGGAGAGAAAAGGTTATAGATAAAATGAAGAAGTTAATTTTAAAAGAGCTGTATGAGCACAAATGGGTATTTGAATTCAGCTCTGAAAGGAAATAGCCTTTTAATACATACTTGAGCAGTTAACGTCTGAACTTTACTAGTTTCCCGAAAAGTGATGCTTATTGCTTGCAAACTGAGTGCTCAGAGCGACTGTCCAGAGCCTGAGGCCCATACCTAAGCAGCCAGATAGCTTAATAACAAGCAACAGCAAGTTCTTTTGTGCAGCTATGCTGCACTTGGCTAACTGCTCAGGATGTCCTGGAAAACGATGTCTAATGTCAACAGCATAGGTGAGACTTTTGTGTCTTGGTTCTTGTTTCAGAAATGTGAAATTAGAAAGCTTGACATGACTGTCCTGGGTACTGTTCACCTCACGCTACTCAGAAACTTCTTACTACGCTGGCATATCTTTTCCTGGACAGTATTAATTCTCCAGTTGAGCTACACAATGGCTTACATATGCTAAATCTATTCATGTGTTCACAGTATAAAGCTTGCCAGGCCTTATTTGCATTTGTGGTTTATAAAACCTGAACATGATTTCCTGAATGCATGATGGTGCCATATATCGTCTCCTCATATGCTCTGAAAACCAACCTCTTAATGACTTTTAGCCTGTTCCTAAGGCTGCTTACATTATTGTAATGTTGTTGAGTTACCTCTAACAGAGCTAGCAGCTTACTACAGAGATTTCATTCCCTTGTGAGATGGCAAAGCAACTCTTTTTCTCAGCTGCATTAGTTGTCTCACTGCAGATAACTCGGCCCAGATTTGCATAGGTGTTGAATGTCACAGCCGCATGTCCCAGTGGCTGCAAAAGGCACTGGGGAGTGCTCAGTGCTTTCTGAAAAATGAGGCTATTCAGATTTCAAATTTACCACTGTAAATTAGAGGAGTGGAAAGTATGAGGCAATGAAGGATGGGATTGATTTGCATTCTCCCGATTCCAGTATACTGGTGTGACTACTAAATATATTTTGAGATCTCCTGAGTCTTTGAGAGCATGTAATATTTTTGTCTTAACAAGGAAAGGAAGAAAATGATGGATGAAATCGGATCGTCCAAATTTTATTTAGACACACTGTCATTGATTTGCATTTTATTTCTTGGTCCAACTGGAGCAGGAAAATCCTGCTTTTTCAGCTCTGCAAGTTCTATGATTACAGGAGAACCCCCTAAAGAGCTGATAAAACAAGTGTGACAACTCAAGATAAATAATTGCTTCTGGCTAATTGTTTCCAAACTACAGATGCAGTCATATAGTCAAAAATCATCATGGCCAGTTCATGGAACAGCTGTTTCATATAGAAATGCTGTGATTCATTTTGTATTCCTGTCCATTATGTGCTCTTGGTGAATTTAGTGCGATTATGTGTAGAACAATATTATTGCTTTTTTTTGAGGAAGACATTGGAAGCTGCCATTTTTCAACAGTGTATTTCTGTGCTGTATTATTACCCCCGACAAAAAGCAGCCAGAAAGATGTGTCAGAAAGACAGTTTATCTTCAAAAACGCATGAAAAGTGGCAGTCTGGTTTCAACACAGTTCTGTGTAATTTATAATTGTTTTCTGTCACGTTAACTGTTAACTGTCCTATTTGGTAGATACATGTTGATAGGAAAAAAATCCAAATGAGAAGCAACAGGATATTCTGAAGAAGATTTTTTGAGAGAAATTTTGCTGGGCTGTTCCTTCTATAGCAACAAATAAACAAACTACCACACAAATAGAAGAGTTTCTGCCCAAATTTGGCTCTCCACCCGTGGGAGAGCCAAACGTGGAACTGAAGCCGCAGTGATCCTGGCTGTTAATTTTCCTGGGTGTTTGCTCCGTTATCTCACTTTCCTCCCTGTAAAAGGGGATATTAATCCTTCCTTCTTTCAGAGAATTAGTTAGGTTTTGTACAACCCTTTGGCATTATTAATGAAGGATTTCCTCTACAATTTAACTCGCCTCTCCCCCTTTGTGCAGATACTCCCGACGACACCAGGAACCTTTCTCTGCAGAACCAGATTCGCTGTTTTGCGTTAGGAGCTGATGAATGTAAAGCTGAGATTTTCCCTGAGAATCCAGAAGAGAAGCTGAAATCGCTTCAGTGAAAAGTGAGCCAGCATGGTGAGTTTTATATCCCTAAATTAGCGCTGAAGAGAAGGGGAAAACTTAAGAAGTAATTTCACAGTAAAGCCTGAGTATGCTGGTGAGTAGGAAAATAAAGTATTCATCTATGAATCATGCTCACTCCCGGGGAGGAGAGATAGATACTTATTGCTCTTGCCATTTACCCTCTAGCCAGCTGTCTGAAGAAGAGTCATGCACCTATAGCCACATGTTGAAAATATCTTCTCTGCTCTCTCGAGTTGTTATAATGGTTATAACAGAGAAGAATTGTGAAGGACTTCATTATTCTCACCATTTAATTTTGCAAGATGCCCTTTGGTGCTTCTGCTCTGCGGTACAGCAGAGTCATCCTGATTGATGTATACATCTGGTGGACACCAAAATAAGGCTGCCACTACTAAGAATACTGACTTCGATGTAATGAATTACCAAAAAAAAAAAAAGAAAAAAAGGCACTAAGACCATTTTGGAAATATGAAGTAGCAATGCTTATTTATTTAGCAGCTATAACACAGAAGGAGAACACCAAAAAGCAAAAAAACACCCTAAAGTATGGGAGTCTAGTGCTAGCAAGCACCAGTTCAGTCTCATCTCCTATGGATACAGTTGGATGCAGCAGCAGGAGTGTTATTTCCTCCCTGCATGATATGAGTCACTTCCACAGGAGACAATATGCAATCCTAAGAGCTAAGCACTAGGTGTGTCATATTTGCTGAATCTCTTGCTTTGAGTCATTGATTTCTTCACATCGAATCTCATCTCTGGCCCAGTTAGTGAGCCATTAAGTGAGGAGTCTACTGTGTTGATGAAATAATTCTGTTTACAGAGCGCCTTCTCACAAGGCACTGTAGGTGCAGCACTGTATCTGCTTAATTCTCACTCTTTTAATAATTAAAGCTTTTCTACCTAATGCTTTTGTGAAAAACTGAATTCTTGTGCTGTCTTCAACCAGAAGCAATTGCAGAGAGGCTGCTTGGGGATCAGTTCCTAGAAGGTTGCCCATTTGTTTGGCACCGGAACATCCTTTCCTCTAGAATGAAGAAAGCATTTCCTTCTTTTGAGGAAGGTGCTCAGGCCATGTACATGAGCACATCAGCTGAGAAGCAGAATGCAGTGGTACTCCATTTCTGCCATACTTTTGTCCCATTAGGGACCACCATACTCTGAAAACATAATTCAAGTGGCACTTCAAAGTCTTTTTTTCCCCTTCTAAAAATTTAAGATATGCTGAAATTATACATATCCCTTAAAGAATAAATTGGCTGATGATAGCAGAGAAAGATACCAGAAACTTCGGAAAAATAAGGGCTAGGATGACTTGCTGCACCCAGCCCAATCCAGAATGGCAGGAGTTTACCCACCCAGCTGAGAATTCCACTAGAGGGGAGAAAAATCTTGTTCATACAGTTTCAGACAATCGACTTCTACAGCACTCACTCTTTTTTTTTCTTTTTATTTTATTTATTTATTCTGATGTTTTTTTTTGGCTAAGCAGCCGATGTGCTGTCTCATACCCTAATACTTGCACACTGCTGGCTTAACGATGAACAGTTCCTCAGTGCTCTGCTTAAGAATCCATAGGGGCACTTGCGAAACCTATCCAGAGATTTACTTCCCTGGCCCACCAAAGCACATTTTTGTATGCTTAGTGAATCCAACTCTGGAGACAATAAAGGTTAGTTACAAAGGCAAAAAAAAAAAAATTCCTTTAACCATAAAGGCTTCGTTCTCCTTTTTTTTTCCCCTCTATGAACATTCACAAAGTTTTTGTAAAAAGACACATTAGGGCTCTGTACATACCTTGTATAGGTGTAAAAATGACACACAAAAAAAGGATGTAAAGGATCGATGTCATAATCCTGAAGAGCCATCTTCAGTGATTTGCATCTGTAGACCTGCTTTTGGGCTAATACGGCATAATTAATTAGTTATATTGGCTGGATACAGCTCTGAAGTGACCATCTGCAGTGGGATGAGCAGAGTTTAGGCTTTAGGTCACATTACTGCTTGTGTTTGAAATATTCTTTGAGCAGGAAGAAAGACTAGCAGGGAAAAGATGATAGTCCGTGTTGGCAGGAATGAATTAATGTGCCTCTGGCACCCATGTGAACACTGGCTTCAGGAAGCGGTGTCCATTCCCACTGCCGTGGCATGTCCCTTGCTGGCCGTGTCAGGAGACCGCCGGCATACTCGATACATTACACTGGTTAAGCTGAAACATCTTGAAAGTGTCCAGTTTTCTTTTAATGTGCTTGTATTTCTGTGCCCTCCCTTCCTATATTTGAAGGGTCCCTGGCTAAGGAAGGGTGCAGAGATAGACAGTCGTTTCAATTCACATTGTGTCATCCCAAATACTTTTCTGAAAGTAATAGGCTGTAGTAGTAGATGAATAATTCTGGTGGCATTAGCCCACTTCTGAGTAGTCTCTTTCCTGAAAGCCATCATGTGTGATGGTGTCTGCGTGCTGACAGAGGGCTGGAGCTCATGGGAGAAGGGTCACCAGACCCCCAGGAGAGGTGGTGGCTGAGAGCAAATTGTCATTGGCCAAACTGCACCTGGGTGGCACTATTGCTGGTGTGAAGGCATGGGAACAACTAAAACTTGCAATCTCCTCAAACAATGCCTTTGAAAGTATTTTCCTAAGATTTTTACTTTGCTTCTGTCACAAAAAGCAAGACTGGAGAATAGTTTGAGAGCTCTTTAAGATAAATCCTTTTGTGCCTTTCCTACAGATGCAGGTAATTGCAGAGAGATTTGGGATCTGTCTAAGTCATATCCTGCCCATTAAAAAATATATCTCAGGGTTGGATTTGACATGCAGTGTTGACATCCTTCTTTCTATAGTAAGGCAGATGATATGTTTAGCAGACAGCTACTTTGACAACTTCCCTTCTGAGGAGCTGAAGGAAAATGCTGAAAATTTCCTGTAGCTTTTGATATTTTATGTGCTTGCTGGGCTAGTCTTTATAAAATCCTGATGCTGGGGGGGTCACACTTACTGCTACCAGAGGCAGATGCAACTCCAGAGACATCAGTGGAATTGCATCTCATTGCAGTTATGAAGCTGGACCTCCCTTTGAAGAAAAATATTGTCTGCTTACATTAAGGGGAGAACAGACTCGCCAGCTTCTGGGCTTTGATACCAATTCTGCAGGCTTGTACGACTGCAGGATCTTTCAAAACCTATCATTTCTTTCTATTAGGAAAATCACCTGCACAAACCTTTCAAGAAATTATAAAAAAATTACTATTTCCTCCTCATAGTTTAAATTACGTCTTGAGTTATTCCCTAGGCAGTGTGTGTGTTCTTTACTTTCTTCCTTTCACTGCGTTACACTAGAAACTGCCTTCTGTATCCTAACGTTGAATAGCTAAATGCCCATATTATGTGATAATGACTAACACCAGAAACAGACCCTGAAGCCATTATGAAGAGCTATTGAACGAGACTTGAGCTGCCAATGGGCTCATTCAGAATGAGATGAAAGCCAGGCAAGTGCCTTGTAGAGGGAGTCAGTCTAGATGTGTCATTGTATCACCTCCTCCTTTAACAGGAGATTCCCGGAGTGGGATCTCAACAGTTTTCTGGAAACCTTCCGACTGGTTACTGTGAATATATTTTTCAAAATAATACTTTTCCACAGGGTGAAATGTACCTAGTTTGTTTTCACTTGTATTGGTTTGAATCATATCAAGATATATACCAGATTTTTGCTTGAATATTTGAGCATAGTGTTTGACTTGCATATTTATAAAATTTTTAGGGCCACACGTAATGAAGCAGCAACGTGTTTTGGCACAGCTGCAAGTGCGAATACTTTTTGTGTGTCTGATACTGGTGTGTCTGGTAACAGATACCAGTACTGTATCTTTTCTGAAGGTACAGTTAGGCAAAGAGGCTTCTTCTCCCACAATAAGCCATAATTAAAATTGATTATGTATTAATGTAGAGATATTTCTTTGGTTAAATGGCTTGGTCACGTTTGCCCTCTAGCGGCAGCAAGTTTGCAAACGGCGGACCCCCAGGAGCCAGACAAGAAGGGCCCTCTGCAGAGAACATAGCTAATGGATTTTATTTAACTCTGTTGTTTGATTTATGGTTTGGTCTATTTATGAGCCTCTACTGTGAGCATATAACTGTACAGGGAAGGCTTCTTCTCACCTAGAGGTCAGGGTGAAGTGTAAGTAAGCCTGCTTTCCCACTGCTCCGTTCCCCCAAAGGCAAGGCCGTAGAGGAGCTCACCAAGTCTCTTGTCTAGAAGATAAGCACAGCAGCAGCTGGTAGCAGTGGAGGGGGATGCAGTTAGGTTTCCTGGGGGTTTGCTGTAGGAATCTGTTCGGCTTGTTGAGACATACTTGATTACTTAGTGCTTTCATTACGACCCTGCTTTCTGCCTAACAAGGGAAAAATAAGCCCGACAAATGGCATAATGAAGAATTCAGGCAAAGAGAAGAGCTTAAAGTAGGAAAGGTCTTTTCATATGAAGGAAGTCTTTTGGGGAGGGAAGGGGGTAATGAAACCCAGAAGCTGTGAAATTGCTCTGTGATAACCAAGTAAGCAACCTCTCAGTCTGTCACTCAGAAAAATTATTGCAGTTTTCAGACTTGAGTCATCGGAATAGTATGGCAGACTATGCCACATATTTTATTTCTCATATACTGTTTTAAAAGGTCTACCAACATTTTGCAGCAGAAGAAAGTTTTGTGGTTTTTTTTTTTTTCCTAGAGTGCATGTTGATGTGGAGTAAAATGGTGAGGTTCAATGATTTCAGTGCTGTTAGTGCAACTATTGAGAAAATGATTGAAATTCAAGGATGAGGTAATGTGGAAATTATCAGGTATCTTCCTGAGGGGGCCGACCCTGGGTGATCCCACTTCATCTGTATTCCAAAGACCCACTGACTCGAGGCTGTTGGTTTTAAAAAAGTACTATTTTTTACCATCTTGATCGCCTTAGCATGAAGTGCTTGTAGAACGGTGGAAGTGTAATGAGAGCCTTATTGGATGAAGGACTTCCCGAGCTAAAATATGAGTTTTGGCAGCTTAGCTAGACAAATGCATTTACAGCTAGCAGTGGTGAAAAATCTCACATTGTCTACAGCACAGAGGTTATTGGAGGTTATGCAAATGTAAGCTGTTGTGGCAGTGCAATGCTTGTCTCGTGCTCGATATGGAGCTGCAGTGAAAAGGGGACTTGATGACTGGAACAATGGTGAAGGGGTGGACACAATTATAGAAAATATTTATATTGCCATTACATATGGGGCTGTTCAGGCATACAGTCCTGATCACCTAATCTCAAAACAAATCAGTTGCATATATAAATCATTGAAAAAACCCTTTTAAAACGAGACTTTTAAGGAAGGAATGTTGTCGAAAAGGATGCTCACAATAAAGCAAGAGTTCAAGAGGAGCAAAAACTTACACATTTCAACCACTCTTCAGTGCCATGCTGAAAACGTGCAGCAGGTGAGTGAAGGTGACATTCAAATGTTTGTGCCATAAAGGATTTAGCCTTAGAATTGGTGGTAGAAGCTTTGAAAGAAATGAGAAATCCTTCTTAATTATATTTATATTTATGTTGACATGATATAAATCAATACTATAGTCTGAGTTACGACTCTGCCTTGGCCAGGCCAAGATTCTCTCTGTGGCTGTTTGTTCATGTAAAGCTGTGGGTTTGGTAGGACTGAGTAGCACACAAAGCACAGAGCTTTGCCTGTGCCGGTAACCCAAACCTTGACCTTTAATTCAGCTAGTCTGTGCCTACCCACCAAGAGAAAGCTGGAATGAGATACCGAACAATGTACAAAAAATTAGTGCTTTGGGCTTCAGATCCTTTCAAAAATATAAATGAAATAACCTCATCACACCACACCTGAAAAGCGCCTTAGTCCCCTGCACGAGTGAGGAAAGTGAAGCAGAGAGTAGCCCGTACGCGCCGCAAAAAGGAATTGCATCTCAGGGGAGTTTTGGATTGTCACATTGCATCTCACTCTGCGCAGGAGGGAGATGTCGGCATCCCAGCATTTCTCATGAGTGGAGCAATCCATTTTGTTGATCCACCAGCTGGCCAAAAGGTGGGGGGAGTGCCAGGTTCCCTGTCTGCCTGGTGCTAACCAGCTGGCCCTGGGCGTGCTTAGGAGCCTGCGGAGCCAAGCTGAAGGCAGGAGGCAGCGCGGGGGGGCTGGCTGGTTGCTGGACTCAGAGCTGGCAACCTTACCCAGCCCAGGAAGCTGTGTAATCCGTACGGCTGCAGCTGGGGATCTGAGGACTTGGCAAAGGGGGCAACCAGCCTGCCAGATTTATTTTGGTCTGTCAGGCAAGGTCACCAATTAATTCCTCTGGAGCATTTCAGTTTGGTTGCATCAGGATTTTCCAATGTGAAGCTGTAGCATTGTAGAGACAGATGCTCAGCTTCACAGAGGAAAGTAAAAGACTTGGATACAATGTAGGTGCTTATAGTCAAGACTGAAATCCTTAATACTCCTTTCTACACCTTTAAATAGCAAAGTCTGTCGGTGCCTAATTTTCACAATCTGTGCAGCTCTCCAGCATCCTAAAGAACAGCCTTGCCTCTGCTCAGAAGTGCTGGAAAAGCTGCTGGGCTCAGCCCATTCTCACATGTAAGACATGAAAAGCCTCATACAAGATGTTCTTCCCTCTACACCCCTTAACCTCTATCAGTGAACCCCACAAAAGCCACAGTATCTCTGGTTATGCTCATCCAATGATACAACGGTGATTCCCACCTATTTTCATACAATGATTTAATGGGTTGAACAGTCACCTGAGATGTGAGACTTTTCCCCCTTCCCACCACCCCCAGCTGTATTTCAGAAGGGGCAGTGTAGCTGCCAGAACCAAGAAGGTGATTTCAGATATGGAAACCTGTTCCCAGGGAGCCTGGGGCCCCGGGAAATGGGATGTGTATGATGACCTCTTCAGTATTTCCTATTGAATAGTCTAGGTAGCTATCAGGCCGGAGGGGGAAGATACCTTAGATCCTGCCTAAAGTGCAGTTCTTAATATATGAAATTTAGTACATCACTGTGGGGAGAAGGTTGTACTCTGGCTTCAGACACATGAAAGTCAAGTCTTGTAATACAGCGAATCGTAATATCAGAGACAATGTGGGCACTATGACTCATGGTGTGGAGATGTCCAAGTTAGTATCAAATGGAAATGGTATAGCCAGGTTTCACAAAGGTGAAACACCATTCAGAGATACCAATGTATCTGCGTTGAGTCTGAAGTGAGGTAGACAGGTTAGCGTCACGGTGAGGTAAATGTTTGACTGCCAGTTCTAGCCCCAGCCTGAGCCTGCGTCAATCTCTTATGCCCACAGTGAATCTAATCTGTACATCATCCCCCAAGTCTCATGGTCATGAACAGATCTTGAATATTAATAGTTTTGTTTTGACCACGTAAGCAGGAATCTAAGTAGAATTCTAGCGTGTTAGCTTATTCAGCCCAAATTCTTGGCTCTATTTCTTTTGTTGTAATTATCCTTTTATCAGCTGGCAAGAAAACAAAGCATCAAAGCAGCTCTAGCTAGGGTAAATTCTCAACCACGTGATAGACAGATATGACCACTATTAAACAAGGCACTTAAATATTGTTTCATATAATGTCTATAAAGAATGTTGAGTTACTTCTACTCGTGCAGGTTAAGACGATACATGGAGGAAATAATGTAAAAAAATAATGGAGACAGGTTTGAGGAGAGCCAGTCACAACATTCCATGTGTTTGTCACCACTTACTATATTTTGAAATTCATTTCATTACCAAGAAGATTTTAAGAGTCGTGAAAGTGCCCTGAAGCTTCAGCATGAAAAGAGACTGTGATCCATTTTCCCAGTGAGACAAAAAAAAGACGTGGCAAAAGCCTGAGGACTGTTGTTTCGGCACCCTTGTTTAGCACTATATTTGTTATAGTGACCCTTGCAGAGTTCATGCGGGACTCAGGGTTTGATGTGCAAGTCTCCAATTAGTATTTTTCTCCAAAGCACTCACAATTTACCTAAAGGCAAAATGCGTCAAAGATGATGGAGAACGTGGCTATGCAGTAACAGGACCCAAGTTTACTTGGACGAAGAGTATGCACAGCCTGATGAATCCCAGTTAGCTGCTACTGTAAAGATTTTGATTTAATTTTGCCTCTATTATGCAGATGGCAATTGGAGTACTCCAGGATAATCCATAGAGGTATTGAATGCTCAAACTCCTTCTGGGCCCTGAACTCCAACCTTGCCTAACATCAACAACCCGCCTTTACAACAACTACCGTGTCACACACGTCCCTGGCCCTTAGCCCATTTGTAGTCATAGATGAGTGAAAGATACTGCAGAAGGAAAGCACACAGAGAAGAGAGAGAGAGAGCAAGTTTGCAAAGCTCCAAAAGCTTCAGCAGGCTGACGTTTTAACATGGTGTGCAATGTGAAATTTGAAGCTGCCTGAATAGCTTCTAGATGGGGCATGGTGCACAGCTGCAGGGCTGCCTGCTCCCCCTGGGAGCTGGGTGAAGGTGTGCTGAGATGCCTATGTTTGTCCTGCTGAGAGAAGCTGAGCAGGCCAGTGGACATGGATAAATAGAGAAGGGAAACTGGGACGTCAGGAAGAAACAGGCTGCAGATAATGAAGGGAAGTGCTGTGATCAGATCTATCTATATATAATTCCTGCTTGCCAAGAACCATCTGAAAGTAAACTTAATAATATTAGGACATATAAGGGTTCACTGTGAATTACAGCTAAGTGAACTGCAAGGGAAAAGAGAGGGAAAACCAGACATTTTTTGGTACATTAAAGCATTTTCAGGTACCAAAATAACAACCTTCTCACAGTGATTGAGGAAGAACTGTAAGTGTTATTTTCCAACAGCTTTGGATTGTCTTAGTAAACTGTTCTCCCAGCCCTGCTTGCAATGTAATTACTGCCTATCCAGCAATAACAGAAATGAGAATGTCTTAGGCAATGTCTTTTTCCTCCAGAGACAATGTGAAATGGTGTTCAGAAAGGTACAGAATTGTAATGTACTTACAGGAAAAAAACACATAGTAATCAAGTGTGGAGGTTAGAGGGAAAAAAACCACCCCAAACCTTGATTAGAATTTATATAAAACTGCCTGGAATGTATCAGACCTATAAATAAACGTGCAGGAAAATGATTTAAACCATTGTTAGCAAACCAAAAAGCCAGTAGATGGCATGAGAGACCTTGAGATTCAACATAAAGCTCAGATGGTCACTAATAGCTGCTCTCTTCTGCAACCTTCTGTGCTGTCTCTGGTTTTAGCCCTAACTACTGTATTTGCTAGATTCCCGAGGTTTCTTATTCATCAGCTGCACTTAGATCCACACAGTACATTTATTTTTAGGGACAACTAAAGTTCGTTTAATAACTCATTCAAACATGCTGAGTAAAAGCCTAGCTCTGTTGAGTTTAACTATTGACTTCAGTGGGTTTAGAATTGTACACGTTATTTTTTTTTAATGCTCATGCTGTGGAGCAGGCATTTCATTTCCAGGAGGGGTCTGATATTAACGGTTTTGTCCTTTCCTATCATGCTGCAGCTCCTTTCTCTGGAGCAGAATGACCATGCTTTCCTGAGAGTCACTGTGTCATTTAAAATTAGTGAATCAAAAGAGCCAGGTCTGATGGACAAAACGTTTGTTGTCTTTGTCTAGGATACAAAAGACTGTGTCTCCAAAAGCCTTTTGCCTATCCCACTGTAATAGCAGGATCCAGTTCCAGGCTTTTATGAATAATCCACTACGGTTTAACCAAAGCTGACCGTGAACAAATTAAGTACATTGTTTTGATTTTTTCTAAATGTATAGTTATTTTACAGTTGGATGAATCTGAAAATGAAAACCTTCAACTTAGCAATAAAATATTCTCATGTGGTTAGGAGATCTAGTGGAAAAATTTACTTTTCATCTCTAGAATCACTGAAGAACTTGCAAAAGACATACGGGACTATAAATTCATAAGCATTTCTGACTCCATCAAGTAGGTAAGTAGTCATATCCTTCTGATGCAGAAAATGAGGCACAGAAATCCCCAGCCTCATGCAAAACTGCATTACAGAGCTGCAAAGGCAGGATTAGGACTCAAGCCTGGCTTATGCTTGTATCTTTTTTCTGACACTCATTTTTTTAAACAATACCGGAGTACTATAAGTGCAAGGTCATATTCCTTGATTACTACAGTGAAGTCCAGAGTTCATTAAGTCATATCATTGAGAAGCACTAGGAATGAAAAGTAGAGTGCATAAAAGCTCAGACTGTGAACTACACATTTTAATACTCGGTAGGCTATATAACTTTGGTTTGCTTTATAAGATAGGACAGGCATGATTTCCAAATGAGGTTTAAATCTGGACTGCAGATATCCTCCCAGATGGGTTGGAAATGTCTATGTGGTGCATTAGAAACTCCAGAAGGGCTTTTTCACACTTGTACTGCTAATGCTCTTAATTCCTTTGGCAAAATGAGCTGGTTCTAAGTGTTTTGCTTTGCCGTGCCCACTGCCAACCTCAGGCTTTACTAACTTTCATTGTATTTGGATTTTACAGCTGCAACATCAGTGGAGTCTCTCAGTCAGTCAAAGGCATTCAGATGTCTCAGCAAGAGGGCACTAACGGACAGGAACTGGACAGAAATGAAAGCTGCCCCTTCGAAATGGAAATGACAAGGGCTGTGTCTCACCCGTGCCCTGCACAGACCAGTGAAAGGAGTGTGCCTGGGTTTTGCTAGCGACTGATTTCCCCTCTGGCTGAGCCTGCACCCGAGCCCGGGTGTGCTGCTGGTAGGGTGGTGGTGAGTGAATTCCCTGGCCGTGCTCTGACGTTGTGGGGCTTTTTCACATTTCTTTCCTTGTGTCTGGGACAATGTGTGAGCTGGGAGTTTCTTTACGACTTTTGGGCTCAAGCTGTCGCCGTTGGGAGCTTTACTGCCCGTGAACACCACAGCCAGTGGGAAGTACTAACAAGGTAGCTTCTGCTGGGGAAAAGGCCTACGTGTGTGGTTTTAGCACGGGCAGGATACATTTTTCCAGGCATGACAATTTAGCAGAAAGAGACGTGTAGCTGCCCTGGTGGCTCCCTTTAATGGAGGCGCCGGAGGTGCCTTCTTGTTGGTGCAGGATCCAAAGCGGGGCTTCAGCAGGGGCAGGCCTGACCTGGCACGCTTATTGTTTTTTAATGCTACAGTATGTATTATTATTATATAGCGTCATTGTAGAATAAACTAATTTAGGACTGCTGATCAGTCTCTGCCTTCAAGTTTTTTCCAATGACTTTAACAGTCTGTAAATTGTTTCTGGGAGAAGACATTTGCCTTTATGAGCTGCTTGTATTTTTTGTACTGTACATCCCAGCTTGATCATTGTTAATTAGTGTCATGCTTCTGTGTAGATGCCTGTGTTTTACTGTGAGCAGAATTACTTCTCTTACTAACAGCTCTTTGCTGTTACTAAATTCCTGTTCTTGTAGTTGAGCATGAAAGTTAATTTTTCTTCTCTCACTACATCTCTTCACTACCTTTGTCTTATCTGAAGTGGTTGACTGGCAAAAGTTTCTCTTTTGTAAACAAGCGGATTAAAGAGAAAGGTGTTGGATTAAAGATGACAGTCTGATCCCATGAAAGTCAATGGCAAATCACCCACAAGCCACAGTGAAAACAGTACCTGGAAGAAAAGGACTCTCCACGTGTAATATTAGTGTGATTTTAAAGGAAAGTGGAATGCAATATTCTTCATCTCCCCTCTTGTTTGGGGCTACCCTTTTCCCATGTAGCACTTCTGATGAATTGGCAAAACACAGCTTTTGTACAGGGAATTTGTGAGTGCTTTATTACAAATAAAAACACAGTGCAAGAACTCATGTTACTGGTCTTAGTTTGAACATACTTGCATGAAAAAAATCTGTTGAATAGAGCACTGGCTATGTGCATATAGACCCAGTACACATGAAGGTCCTCAAATACAACATATAGACTAAATTAAGGCTGGGAGAAGGGAAAGTTTTTTTGCCCTCTGCAGGTTATCCTCAGGAGAGAAGCTTAGGGGCAGAGGCAAACGTGCTTGCCACAGGGTATGCACCAGGCGGCAGGGCTCAGCCCGCTGAGTCCTGGTTTGAACAAACTCATAATGGCTGACTTTCTTCTAGAAGTAATGCAGTAAGTGCAGTACACTGAGAAAAACTGGGTCTTTTCTAATTTCAAGTTCATTGCAAGCTGCAACTTGAGAGTGAGAGGAGTACTATACATTACTCATGTTTCTGCTCTTGAAAGAAAAGCACTGAGAAATGTTATTCTGTAATTGTTCAGCTATTTAGTCTTCAACCGTCTTTCTGATAGCTCAGATTTTAGTTAGAAAGAAAAGTTTTCTCTTTAA
>NW_008824053.1:9532020-9544695 GCF_000699105.1 Pygoscelis adeliae | reverse complement strand
CCATGCTAAGGCTTCTCTTGGAAGAGCATGCTGGGTGCTATTGCCTGTATGGAAAACGTATCACGGCTCACTGCATGGCTGATTCGTGTGCAAGGTGAAGCGATATTGTGCCGTTGCTTGGAGTTTGAAGGTGTCACCTATTCCTGGTCCCCTGGGGTGGGAGGGAATTGCCTTTCTGCATAGGCCTAGTGAAAGCTAGCAGATTGACACTTCACTGGTTAAACACAGTCTAACTGTCCTGCTTGTACTTTATTTTAGCTTTATGATGCTATTGATCTTACATATTTTTCTATATATTACTTTTTTGGAGTATTTGGAATGCTACCTGATGTATTATTGTTCCCTGAAGTTTTTGAAGGCATCATTTTCATAGATATACAATAGGAGATGGTAAACCAAAAAAAAAAGTTCCTATTCATACTTTTAGCTCATGAAGCAACAGCACATCCATTGAAATGTAAATGAAAATGGGGACTGTGTCACAGACTATAGCTCTCTGGAAAGCTACAGTGGGAGTCTAGCAGTCCAATTCATTCCTTTGTAGAATGTACTAAGGCTAATGGTCTTGCTGGGAGTAAAATGTATTTTTTTACAGAACGGTTCCAAGAACAGCCTTTGCTCTTTACTAGAAAACATAAAAGAAAACAAATGCTTACTGTGTCTTTAGTATGCTAAATATGAAATTCTTTGCACAATGGAATGTTAGCAGTAGCCGTAATCATGTTTTCCTTTCATCACCTAGTGAACATAATTTTAAGAGAGGACTGCTGTAATTATATTTCAGATAAAAGGAAGCAGAATTTCTGGATAATATTATAGTTGGTCTGATTGTTTTGTTGATAGGGAAAAATAAAGAGAGAGACCACATGAATACTTATTTAATGAACAACATATTTATTAAGCAGTGCAGACTGTACATAATGCATTTGACTTTGGATGCAATGCAGTAGGGTTATTTTCTTCAAGCACGTTTCTTAATATTTTACTACAGCTATTATGTTCCCTTCTTATCTGTCCAGCTATTCAATTATTTGTACGGTATGTCTATAGCACACCACTAAAGCATTTAGCTTAACTACAGTCACCAGTGCAGGTACAATCAATGTCAGCATCCACAGACTCCACAACATCCTCAGATGCAGATTTCTTATCGCTGCTTCTCTGCCATTCCAGCAGCCTTACAGCAGTATCTGTCAGAAAAGCAAAGCCATTGTTAACTAACATCAAGCAAATTAACACATTTCAAGGAAATACTGTTTTGATGGCTGCCAGCTCCCTCATCAAGTAAAGAATGAAATCCTGCCCCCACAACTGACATCTAACTGACTCATTGACTTGGAGCAGGATTTTCATCCATGATATAATTACTATAATACTTCCTTAAAAGCAAAATGAATAACATTTTATGAAGCACAAAGACAACAGGCAGGAGCCTGTAAAAGTGCTGGAGGTAGCCACCTTCAAAGTAAGACCACCACGTACCAATACACATCAGCAATCTCTTTTTATGTTAGTGCTGCATATCACTGCGTATTTCAGCTGACTATTTGTTGAAGTTCGTTCTGAAGGATAAGCCCTTTGGAGAAATTTCAGAGGTTCATAAACTTCTAATTAAAGTTTCCCATATATTGTGAAATCTGGCAGAGCATTGTCAGTTGCAGTATTAACCTTACCACACTGCTTTATCAACAGCAGCTTGAATAAGCCATATCCCTTAATGCTGAAATAATCTAAATGGAATAATGATATTCATCATCCCAAGAAATATTCGTAGCTAGTTGGAGGTTTATCATTGCATCTGGAAGAATATTAGGACACCCATTTAGATTAAGTTTGTATAATGAGAATGGGTAAAGCTTTCATAATTTTACCTCCATTTGCTTTATCCCTTAGTTGGACAATACATCTATAACATGCCATCTCTCACCACAGGGACTCTGGAGACCGCTGTATGGGTTCCGGTTGTATCAGTCACTTATCTCCTGAAATGCTAACACTCTCCTTGGCTAAATTACTGCCCAACCTGAAGCACAGGTTGGTAGCACAGTTGATGAAAATTCACAAATTGTGAAAATCACAATTGATGAAAATTCTTCAAAGGGCTTATCCTTCAACCTGAAGCACAGCATGATAAACTGGATAGTAAATATTTCCCATAAAGGTGCTGGAGATGCTTTTTAAAAATACATATTTTCAAGCTGTGAAATGAGAAATGCTATAAAATGTCTGGGTTCTGGTTTTTTTATATACATTAATTCTTGTTATGCCTCTTATTCTTGGGCACACTTGGACCCACACTGTGGGTCTGACCACATTCCTACCCATGTAGGAAATAGTTCCCTTAGCAAACTGGATCATGGCTGAGTAACTATGATCCCTATGGGTAGGGCTTGTGGCACGTTTGAAATGTAAACCAATATGTGGACTTAAACTTGGAGTGATGTCTGCCTCAGTCAAGATCCTGACTACAGTCTCACTGATTTGAGGACAACAGGGGAAATTCTGCATCCTTGTACTTCATTTTATCCTTGCTCCACCGGTGACAGTGACGGGGTGCCTCTCTTTTAAAAGAGCAGACTATCAGATCTGAGTTCTCATATAAAACGCTGAGAAAAGGTCTTTGTCTACTCTATGCAAATAAATGTTCTCAGCTTGAGAAAGACAGGGATTTTGTTTCTGCTGTCATCGAACAAAGAACGAAAAAACAGTTTTTAAGGACTGGCCTTGTATTCCTATTGATCCTTAGCCTGAGGAAAAACAATCAGCTTTCTAAAAAAACACAAATGGCATCTTTTCCCTTCCTCCTCCTCCTCCTTCTCTCCCTCTTCCCCCTCCTCCTCCTCCTCCTTCTCCTCAGGACAAATAAATAAAAAAACCCCTTGATTAGGAGTGCTGCTAGCAGACTTCCCAGTCTCTGGTTCAGTAAATGAACCAGAGAAGCCTGCAGTTGCTGTAAAAGCAGCACTAGCTGAGACAACTAACACATCTTTTTTCTGATTTTCCTCTTTTCTTACAAATTTTTGTGAGAGAATGAGACAGCTTTATTATAGCCTAATATTCTGAGGCAGTGAGTGGCCTGGGGTGATGACATTTCAGAGATACAGACTTGGACACACAAAAGAAATCTGTGAAACATGGATATGGCAGGATTTTGGAAGTTTTTGTTGTTGAGGGTGGGTTTTTCTTTTCGTAAAAGGATGCATCTATTCACATGTCAGGGAGCTGTCAGAAAACTATTAGCACTCCCTCTGAGTTGTTGAATAGGTTGTTGTAGATGGTTGACTATCATAGAAAGATACTCATTGCTTTTATGGGCTGATTCAGCACATTAATAACATGAGCAAAGTGCAAAGTTCTACACAGATGTTGTTTAAAATCAGACATAAAATACTCTGTTCCTCTCCAGTATTACTCAACACAGGGATCCATTGGCCTCAGTGAAACTACACTGGATTATCCCAGCTAACAATGGATTTGGCCAGCAATGGTTAACACAGAGAACAGACCACTTCAGTAGATACTCCCTAATGGTAGTTTTCCCTCTAAGGTATATATGTACTGTGTGATTCATTAAAAGATTTAGGAAGGAATGCACCAGAAATATCTGTAGGTTCTGGATTCTTCTCTCATACTTACATAACTTTCCTGTGAATCTCTGTTAGACAATGCATCGCATCCATGACAAATTGGTGTAAGTAAGTGAAAGGAGAAAAAGGCCCAGTATTTTTAAAAATCTGGGGCACGAGTGTGTGTGTATAAAATACCTTCAAAAACAAACCATTTTTGGAACAATCTAGAGAACAATTCAGCAATGTGTTTTTTGCTGATGTATCGCACAGTGGCATAGCGTGGCAAGCCTAATGACAGCAGTCATGTCAGACTACTTGACTGACTTTCAGTTGCCTTGCTTGCCCTGGTCTACACAAAATTGCAGGCTGTAATGTGCATAAAAGGACTCGATGTTGCTTATCTCAACTTTATGGAGATCCTGAAAACACGAAAAAAATTTTATCGATCACTGCTGCCCCTTTTACCACCTCAAATGTTTTTCTCAGATGATGCTACCTGCCATCATCTAAGCTAGCTTGTAGATGGCCAGTACTGTCAGTGGTTATATCAAATACTAATGGGATTAAAACCAGCAGCTCAGAGAGGAGCCGGAGCAATACAGGTCTGTGCGTGGCTGTGGTGTGTTTTGTTCTTTCGAGTGCTCTGACAGAGCTCCTACAGTACGTGACACAGAGAGAAAAAAATATTGTACCTTTTGGGACACAGTGGAAGCCAACCTTAACTGAAGTTTTTTCGATTGGAGTACAGTCTTTCATACATTTCAGTACTGGGTCAACAGAGTAGCACGTAGATTCCTCTCCATCAATAGTAGGATTTCGATTCAGCTTCACATAACTGCGCTGCAGCTTGCACCCTAAGAGGAAAGGAAAGGTAGTTAAAATTGTAGAAATAAATCCCAATCGATCCTTGCAATAATAAAGGTCCGTATTTTCTCTTCAGCTTTTATTAAAACACAGGTGCCTGACAAACCATTTTCACAGTAGCAGGGTTATCGAGATAGGATGATAATAAGTTGGTGGATAGAGGAAAGAGTCTGAAAAGGGAGCTATTTTAAAATTCTAATTGCACAATATAACCCAAATGGAATCATGTATACCCAGTTTTTTAGAACTACATAATACACAGAAAATAACCTCTCATGTCTGAAAGCCATTAAGAACAGATACTGCATGCACAATGGCTACTTCATTGCATTAGGAAAAATGTCAACTGTAGTGAATGGATAAAAAAAAGGCAGCATTTATATAATAACATCAAGGATAATTTTTCTATTGGATGATTTTTATAATGCTGCAATTATCTCACTAGGAAGGTATAATGTAACTTAACAGGATCCCAGCTATGACTCCGTTTCCTGACACACAGATAAGTACAATTCTGCTGCCACTGAAGTCAAGGAGAAAACAACCATTAGCTTCAATAAAGTTATCTCAGGTCCAAGGTAAATGGAGACCTACAGAACAAAACTGTATGATGTTATGGGAGACCATAATTACTTCTCCAGCTACATGTGAGAGGAAGCTCTTTTACTTTAGGAGTATTTCTAAATATTTCTCTGAGATTGCATCCTCAGATGGTGCAGAACAAAAATGAAATTTTGTGCACTCTGAAACTTTACATAAACTTAAGATCTGACACTGCATTCATAGCCTGCAACTTATTTGATTGAATTAAGTCTGCAGACAACTGAAACTGCTTTGATTCAGTGGTAAAAATCACACTTACTTCAGTGGGAGCAAGATTAGGCCTGATTTTACCTCTCCAAGGAAAAAGCTACTCAGTGTAAGAAATTATAGTAGAATCAATTATTTAACATTGAACTGCGCGTGAGACAAAGACTTTTGCTGTAGTATATATTCTCTGTATTCACAGGCAGTGTTTTAAACACTCAGTGGTTAATGAAGTTAAAATGGATATATATTGCTATTGTCCTTTCTAAGTAAAAGATATCTGCTGCTTTTAAAAAAAATATTTTCTAGCTATTGGCAGAGGAAAAGTGAAATCGTATTCTCCCCAAGCATAAATTGTTTTCAGATCTACTCACCACCAGAGCAGGTTTCTTCTAGCAATACCCATGAATGAACAAAAGCAGAACAGCTGTGTGCCAGCTTACGGTTTGGCATTAGGAGCTCATTGTGCTTTTCTCTGTCATTATTTCCACAGACTCCACAGGTCTTTCCTCTCATCCATGAAGCAATGGTAACCTACAAAATGGCACATCTTTGTAGTGAGTACTGAAGCGTTGGTCTGTTACATTGCCAAGGTACTAAACAGAAAGAAAGTAGTAACCTTGAAAGTAAGTCCAATACCTTAAGGATCACACCATCAAAAGTCACATTCTTCAGTCCGTGTGTTGGAGCTTCCACGATAACTGTTGTTCCATTTTTATAAATTTTAACATTGTCTGTAAAAAGATAGTGAATCATAAGGTGATCTGCTTAATTTCAAATCAATGGAGAAACTGAGTAGCACAAAATACACCTTAATGCGTTTTCCTTCACGATGATAATTTTCCTGCCAGAGTTGCATATTTTGTTGTTGTTGTTGTTGTGGAGAGAGAAAGCAAAAATAGAATAAATTATCTCTTTATCTCTAAAAATATTCTACTGCTGTTCCCTGTAGTTGGAACTGACTTTTGTATCCAGTCTGTGAAGTCTTGAAATGATAATGACATTGGTGGTGCTCCAGCTAAATATCTGAACCCAAGTGTCTAACTGTGACTATAACAAGCACTTTTTTTCTAAACAATCACCAACCTGGACATACCATATATATATAAGAAAGGGCTTTATTTACCTGTCAGTTATGCTGGGGGAAAGTAAGAGTGTATATGCTATAGGAAACAGGAATGTAAGTAAATACAAATCTTAAGAAAGTAAAGTCTCTAGTTTTTCTTTGAATTAATCCTACTTGTGTTTTCTTTACATTGAGACTTTCCTGTGGAATTTATAAAAACATCTTGAAGATACTTAGTTTCCAGGTCAGTCTTGGAAAAGTGGGTATCACAGCTTACCTTTTTCATACTCAGAAACTCCACTGCGTGATAGAACTGGTTCTTCATTGCATGCCACAAGGAGAGATGAATCTGCAGCAGGACAGATTGTGATGTTCCTTCAGAAAAAGAAAAAAAAAAAAAAAAAGAAACTAGTGGTTAATTTAAAATGTGAAAAGTAGAGATATTTGTGACCAAAGCTAGCAGAGAACCAATTTGACTATCTGAATTTTGAAAGAATGAATGAGCTGTTTTCTTTCCAAAGTGCAAAATTCAATGGGATGTTGGGTTTTGAGATTCAACCTTTAAAGAAAATACAGTGTGGGGACTTAATGAGCAGGTTATCAGATAATGGTGGCTGTGGAATTGAAGACGAGCAACTAAACCAAAGAGTCTCAGATGAGGATTCCTTCTTGAAATCCTGTCTTTCCCCAAATATCTGATTGCAAACCAGTTTCACCTAGGAGCTAGACATCTCCCATCCCCAGACTAACTCCCTGAAACTTTATACCTAATTCCTGAGCCCTCAGGATAAACCATACTTACGCTGAGGTTGTATTTATGTGAACCTCTCTTGAGAAAGACTGAGGATCAACCTTTCTTGTCGTAATGATGAATTTTGGGTGTTCAGTACAGTCTTGTGCTACTATCAGGTTGCAGCTTTTATTGAAAGAATATGTACGGCTCACGTGATCGAATGTTTTGAAATCTCCCTCACTGACTTCACATGTGGCTGCAAAACAAGACCAGAAAAGGAATGTCAGATGTACAATGGCATGCGTGCTGCTGCAAAGTATTGAAGGCCACCTCTGTGAGATTGAACTACCCGGCGAAGAGGAAAGAAACTTCAACATCTCCTTGGCAGAAGCTTTCAATGCTGCCAGAATCTGTAAGGACAGCATAGTACTACAGAATAACTACCAGATATAGATTATACTAGTATTGATTTTGATTACATGCTAAACACAAACCTTAAGCTAACAGGGACTAAAATGTACTGAATTCTTGAGAAACTAAAAATAGTAACCATGCCAAAAAGTAGTTCACATTTCCCACAGAAGTGCTAGGCACCAACCAGCTAAGACTCACATGACTCCTTTTTGAAGAAAATAAAGAGGGCAGAAAATACATGATCTGTCTTGTACCCATCATCTGATGTCTCTCAATGCAGAGATGGCACCTTCTTAGAAGGGGCAAAAGACAAACTCTAGGACTTGCAGACAGCGATTCCTGAACTCTGAATATTTACATCAGTTTGAAGTCTCTTCATTCACCTGCCAACAAACATGCTTCTAAGTGAAGGAATGAGCTGTTGAGAAAGCAGGGTTAGAGACGCTATGCTTCCCTATAAGACCACTACAAAGAAAGGCAAGGCCCAGTCATGGCAGAGGACAGACCTACAAACATTGCTTATTCATGAGACAAGCATATAAGTAATATTTACATTGATCTTCTTGTGTTATTTGTGAAGCTATTTCAGGAAGTAAATTCCAGGCAGTGATATCTCGAGTCTCGTAAGTTGGAGATGGGCCTAAGGGCAGAGTGAATGGCATTCGGAGTGCCTGATAGTAAAGTGTTACCTGAAAAAGCAGAAATGAGAATACATTAAGATAAATTGAACCATATTGCTCAAGATATGACTGCAAACAAAAAAAGACTCTTATCTTGAAAAAAAAAATCTTGAAGATGCATTTATACAGTTGCAGTTCTGTTAGTCTCTCCAGCATGCACCCAAACCTTAAGCTTTTGTAAGGAATCATTGTCTTCTCTTGTAGTCACACTTGACTTTTTGAGAAATTGTTAAGGACATTGGAAAGTAACCGACATAGATGAAGTTTAAGTGATAATTAAGTGACTTAAAAAATTAGGTAACAAGTTAAGTAACCAAGTAAGTCAATGGATGTGTCTGGAAAAGTGAACAGCATCCATTACAAGCTGAAAACTGGCATGATGAGCATTGGGGTAAGATCCCTCGCTGCAGCTACAAATTACATTTACCAAGAGAATCCAATTAATGCCTAATGTGGCTACTTCTTCATTACCATATATTAAAGATCCTGCAATACTGAAGCACCATGGAAGGTTAAAGACACACTAATTTCTCTGTGTATGAATAGCTAGCTGTTATTAATTTGCCAGAGATCCATAGGGGAAATTTTTCAAAGCGGTGCATAGGGATTTGGTGGACAAGGACCAATTAATCAGTGGGACTCTGCAGATCCAGCCTGTGCAAGCTGCTCTGAGAGTGTAACTGACTGCTCCAGTTTGGTTAAGGCAGAGTTGTATTTGTGACTGTCATAACTTGCTCGGACCTGTCTCATCAAGCATGGTTACTGCAGGTGTGGGACTTGAGTGCCAACACAGATAGATGCTGTACATGGTTGCAGCGGAGTACAAGGTGTTCTCAAGGCCTCCATTATCTGCTCTGCGACCGCTATACATCCCACAGAACTAGTGACACGGGGTAAAATGAATAAAGGTGTGAGGGCAGAGCAGTCATACTTGAGAAAATTTGGGCCTAACTGCTGTTCTCAGCATGGAAATAAGGTATTTGGCTACAGAGTCTGATTTTCAACCTATTGCTACGTTGCACCAAAGCAGCGCAAAACCAAGAGCACTCTTGTATGTATTTCAAGACCCATGTAATGTAATCAGGTATATAGCAGCTTCTCGAAAAGGGAATGTTTTTCTTTTTTTTCTTTACATTAAGTATCAAAATGTTATTAGTTGAAAATCCATTCAAGGTAAGGAAAAGGAAAATAAAAATTGACACGTACCCCAGGAGCTTTAATTACTGTATCAATTGTTCGTGGAGATGTTGCAGCTGCCCTTACTATAAATTCATGAGATGGATTTCTCTGATGTGCTTCTGAGAAGCCCAACATGAGTGCTGCACCAGGAACGTATTGCATGAATCTAGAGATAAATGAGATGTGACAAACTCAGGTACATGAGGAAAAGCAGACATGGGAGGGTGAGGACTACTGGCAGTTCTGAAAAATCAGGGAAACAATGAAAGAACTGAAAAGTCAAAGAAATAATACTTTGGGTCAAATTAAATGGTTGATTTTATCCAGAGGAAACACATTGGTTTTATTTTGCTCATTTTAACTGGGTATTTTTTGAGACTGAATAGAAGAACATTTCAAAACAAAAAGGCATTTTGAACTGAAATATCAAATCATTTAATATGGAAAATGAAATTAAGCATGTTGAGTTTTTAAATATTTGGGGCATATCTTTTAATATGAAACGTGGAGAAAGTAGAACACATTCACAAAATACTTTTGTGCCATTGAACTTGTGTTTTCCATCAAAAAAAACCCCCCAAACATGTTTGGGTTGAAAAATTTCATCCAATTCTTTCAGTGTTTTTATAAAGCCAACTAGTGTACGAAAGGCAAAATAACAACTTGGGAAAGAGCGAATTACATACGCCATGCTTGTCTTTTTTATCCAGGACGGAAGGCTTCCCCATTGCACCTTCAGCTGCACGGCCGGCTTCCTCGCCAGTTGGCCTGTGGTAGCCATGGCTGCTATCCTGTAGTCCCGGCACTCCTTGCCCCATCTCAGTCTGGCCTTTACAAACAGGAAAACAGTAAACCATATTTCAGAAAAGAATCACAGAACTACCTTTGAACATTTCAAAATGCAAGTTTTTCTTCTTTCCTGAAACTTCACATTTATCCTTAATGTTTCCAAGTCTTTCTTTTGCTCTAAATAGGCTCACAGAGAAATTTTGACTACATCCAGAAAAATCTGAGGCATAGTAGGAAAAAAGTTTGCTAGGCTGCACAGAACTACATGTACATGTTCCTGTCTCAAAGCAGCCCCTGAAACATCAGGTTTGTCATAATTTCCTGAGATTTTCTTAGACTTGGTAACTTCATAATCAATATGTATTTTTTTCTAGAAGACGACTGCACTATAATTTCTATTAGCCTTCCCCAATACCTCTTGATTTGAACCCCACCCCACTTTTTTCAATACTGAAATATCATGCTGAATTTGCTCATTGCAGCTGTGAAAAGCAGAGGTTTGTAAATTGTTACGCAAAGACCTCTTGCATTAAAAGGCACATGGGAAGAGCAGCACAGGGAGACGTGAAAAAAAAAAAAGGAAAGACCTGTTCCTTCATTTATGATGCTCTTTCAGGCATCAACCTGTTACCCAACTTTACTTTTTCCATCTTTTCATATAAATCCTAAGAAATACAATATGTCAAATGCATTTGAGTTATGAGTCTTCTGAAATGAATTGTATAGAGAAAACCAGCCAGATTCCCAGACAAGCAAACTCATAGTAGAGCAAATAATAAATAGGTAGTAATGAAGCAGTCAATTTTTCAAACTTTTTTTTATACTTCTACTGGTCATTTTTTGATGTATCTTGAAAGTCAATATCTTTTTTTGCCAGACTTTGAAGTGGCTGATTTTTTTTTTTATATTTTATTTATTTTTAATTCAAAAGAATGGTGGAAGATAGGAACATTTTCTGAAATTTCACAAACTTTGTGAAACTTTTCAAAATATGTATGTTTTTCCTGTTTGGTTCTCCCAATCAGCAGGTGCTCTGTGTTTATTTAAAAAACTCTGGGCTTTTCAGATGTCTCTCTGGGCGAAGCTGCCTGTGTACTTACCTGTGCTTTCAGAGGCAGTATTACAGCATCAGCACATGCTTTCCAATTGGTTTCAGCCAGCTGAACCACAACTAGTTGCACATCAACTTTGGCAGCATCAGAACGAACATATGTTGTAGCTTGATAACCTTGATTTCTGTTGTCACTCCTTACTGCCTGTGCCACAATCGTAATGCCAGGTGGAATTACGTCTCCCAGGAAGTTGCGCTGAAAAACAACCCCCAGCCATCTGTGCTTAAGTATTTCTGTGTATTCACTGGAGAGCCTACAGTCCAGTTTATGTGCGCTGATAGCAGGAAGCAGCCCTCGTCCTTCATCAGTTTAGTTTATGGAACGTATTTCTACACCCTCAATACTTAAGAATAAATTTGGTTGGAATCTTGATTATTTCATTACCACCAGGAATTTTCAGACGTGATTGTTTTGATGTTGATCCAAGACTCTTCCAAACTATCTTTATGCACTTAGTAAGATTTTGTGCATTATTTTAATATTTCAAATAGCTGCCTACAATACATACTAGATATCTTCATAGCAGTATACACATTCGCAACATATTTTACTATACTACAGCTTCTTCAAGCCAATGAATTATTTTGAAATCCTTCTTAGTAGCAGAGTTCCCATAGACATTGCCTGCATTTGCAGAGCTACTTGTTCTCTTATTATGCAGATACCTTTACTTAGTACAATTATAGAATACTAAGTGTGTAATAAAGATAAAGATGATCTGTGCTTAATAGGACTTTACATTTACCAATCAGTAATGACCATGGAGAGTCTGATTTTAGTTATACTCTGCATGCACTCATGACCTAAGGTCTATGTCTAAAAACAATTAGGCAGACTTAAAAAAATCTTTAAAGGAAAACCTGTTTATTTCCACCCCATTTTTACCTTAATGCAATGTATTTTGCATTTTGGGCTTTCATAGGAAAAAGAACATTCTTTCCCCTTTAACTCACAACGCCATTCCCTTCAGTTTTTATAATTTCCAAGTCCAGGCTTTCACATACTGCAAACACCTTCAGAAATGAAGGAAAGTATACCCAAGAAACCAGCAAGCAAAACCCTAAAGCCAAGGGAATTTGGAAAAAAACATTTTCATGGGGGGAAAATACCTCAGTGGACTTTGACTTTCCATTTACAAAGTTGACTTGCAACGTACTTCCTGAGCCTAACCCCCTCAGCTGGTTAGAGTGCCACCACATCTACAGTTCCTGCCCAGCAGCCAGCAAAGCCCGGCTGCTCGTTTGTACCACTCAGATAGTAGTACCTCACACGTCAGGCTGGAACCACGGCTGTGGTGAATGCTGACTCCTCTGCTCACGTGGCTGCTCCTTGAGCTGCGGCCAGCGTTTTCTCCGTGGCGGTGGCTGCTGCTGCTGCTGGTGCCGCTTGGGCGACTGCTCCTGCTGCTGCTGCCACCGCTGCTGCTGTTGCTGTGGCTGCTTCCCGACTCAGAGGAAGATGA
>NW_008824053.1:9506178-9531998 GCF_000699105.1 Pygoscelis adeliae | reverse complement strand
ATGCTATGAAACAAAAATAGGTTAAAAAGCTATGGCATGGCCTCTAGTTTTACAGTGTAGACATCAAAATCAGAGCTATCAGCCTCCCTCTAGAGGTAGCAGACAGACAGACATATCTAGAGTGTTATTTTTATTATCATAATGCAGACATGAAATATGTTGGATAGAAATGTGCCTTGGATCCACCTGGACCTCTCTGCTGATAGGAGGGCCGCATAGACAGTGATTGCAAATGGCAACATCACATTGTCCAGGTCTAATGTTAGGGAAAATAAAACCTGACACTTAATAAGTGGTCAAACATACCCATATTTTTTAGAAATAGAAAAGAGATTACAATTTAATTAAAAACACTGTAAATCATCTTATTCTTTCATAAGCAGGATACATAATAACTTTACAGGTAACACCTACAAAAGCCACTACATTATCATCCTTCTTAAATACTTAAAATACCTCTCTGCCATAATGCATGCTGAACCCGGTTTCTGATACAATCCACATACATGATGATCTTGCCGTGATTGCCTACAAACTGTGGACACAGCTGTTTCTGTTGGAAGATCCTGCTCTTTTATAATTCCCCCGTGGTCTTTGTTAACTTAGCTTTGGCTGCATTGTACAGCATCTAGCCCAAAGGTGTCCTGAACAAAATTTGAGGATTGCAAATGCTGCAACAACGGAAGGATGTAGTGTAATAGTCGGTATTTTAGTAATAAATATGCTTATTTTGGCCATCGTCAATGTTGATATTGGACAGTATGGAATGCTCAAGTGAAATGAACCAAACAAAGCCCTCCAGTAATACGCTGGATCATATCAACTGTAGCCACCATGGGAATGTGCACTTGAATTAGGGACCTACCCAATGGACGTGAGCAGACCTGAAATGGAGCCGGTATACTTTTGGAAGGTGATATTCCTGCAAAATTCCAAAAGAAGTTATTACCTACAGCTCAGTAAGGTTCACCTCCTAGCAGAAGTCAAAGCATTAGAAAATTTTACCCATTCTGTAGAAATGTCGTAACTACTGTGACTGTTAAATTGGGACTTGACGTGTTTTGGCTCAGCTTGTCTGTCATACTTGCTGTGGCGACGGGCAACATCAACGCTTTCACTGCTGCTGCTGGTGCCACTGCTGGTGCTTCTGCTGCTACTGCTGCTACTCTGTGTTTTATGCTTCTGCTCACGGACACTTCTCTCTCCTTCAGCAGCGCTGGCATGTGGAAATGATGTAGTCTTGGACTGCTTCTTAGCCTTATGCTTTATACCAGATGCTTTGCTACTGCTGCTGCTGCTGTTGCTGCTACCTGTGCTGCTTCTGCTGCTGCCCCTGCTGCTGCTACTACTGCTTCTGCTGCTGCCTTTGCTGCTGCTACTCCTGCTTTTGCTGCTACTACTACTGCTGCCCTTGCTGCTGCTACTGCTGGTGCTGCCCTTGCTGCTGCTACTACTGCTACTGCTTTTCCTACTGCTTCTAAGGCTTTTGCTGCTACTGCTGCTGTTACTACTACTACTACTTTTGCTACTACTACCACTACTACTGCTACTGCTGCTACTACTGCTGCTTTTGCTGCTGCTACTGCTGCTGTTACTACTACTACTACTTTTGCTACTACTACCACTACTACTGCTACTGCTGCTACTACTGCTGCTTTTGCTGCTGCTACTGCTGCTGCTACCGCTACTGCTGCTGCTACCGCTACTGCTTCTGCTGCTGCCACCACTGCAGTCCCCAAAGGGGTAGAATTTCTTTCCTTTGGCTTTGGACTGTCTTGTTTTCAGATTTATCTGGGTGCCTCCCTGTGATGCTCTGTTGTCAGAGTCGCTGCTGGAGGGGCTGCTCATTGCACTCTCGGCACTTCCACTGGTGCTGCTGGCACTGGATGATGAGCCTCTGGATTTTCTTGTCCCCTAGTCAATGGTACCATTGGAAAAACAAAATTATTTTTCTGTGTTCCTGCAGAAGGCTGTAAGTAAAATCAGATACAGAGAGCTATGAATCTCTCTGCTGCCTGAGAAGATGTACACCTGATAGCATTCTTGCAATACATCACAATAAGGCAAATTCATAACAATGTGTTAAAACCACACATAAGCAGAACAATACCCCAAACCCTTTTGTGATAATGAACATGTGTAGAAATTGTTGATCATACAATTACACATAACTAATGTTGGTAATGACAGTGCTGTAGCTGTGACTATCTCAGGGCAAATTGTGTAGGTAGGTGTCATACCTTTTTGCTACAGTTGCAGTAGCTGGAAAGAACAGACTACCTTTTGGGCACACAACAGCTATTTTGTGTCTTACAAGAGATTTTCAGAAAAACCTACAAAACAAACCTGCTCTTTCTAATGTCCTTCTCCTGCAGAAGAGATGAATGCAAACAAAAGACCTGCAGAAAGAGTTCTGTACCCAAAAGCCTGTCTTCATTTTCCAATTTTTGTATACTATCTAAACAAAGGAGGCTACTTAGTAAAAAAACTATAAATAACTAAGTTTTGTATGTTGTCTCCCACAAATCTAGAAGTGGATTTTTACAGCAGTACCTGGTCATCAGTATCATCAAGGATTTTCTTCACTCTTTTAAGTGCTTCTTTGGTGGAAGATACTTGTGTCTCTGGATCTTCAAATGTTACTAAACGTACCATTTTTGTAGGAGCTTGGTCTCCTGCTTGAATTGTGACTTGTATTTTTTCAATAGGTGCCTCTGTGTAAACTGAAATTGCACGACAATTAGTATTACCGTTAGTATTAGCAACTGAATAATAGAATAAGCCAATTTTTGCTATAATTTATTTAGCCATTCTTCCCCAAATGAAAATATAAATGTTCATTTATTATTTTTGATATTGAGCAACTTTGTTAAAAAATTTCTGTAATAGCTAAAGCAAATACTGGCAATAACCAGATTTTAAAATACTAACATGATACTAGATTCTTTTCAAGTCAATAAACAGAATGATCAGCAGATTTAAGTCAAGTGAATTGGATTGCCTAACTAGATGATAACACTATGGGAATAGCAAGTTAGGCATCAGAGAGGAATTGAGGCTCAAGTCCTGAATTGTAAAGAATGACCCAATGGTTAGGTCATTAGTCTGATACTTTAGGAGACCTAGATTCAGTGGCGTGCTGTGTTTTTACTTCTTATGATCATGGATTAAGACATTAAGGACTAGATCCTGGCAGGGTTAATCCATAATTCCCTTTAAGAGCCTGGGTTTTTAGAGTGTAGCTACAGGACACTGCATCAGATCTATGGCCCATGTCCAATTGCTCTGTGCTTGCGTTCCAAATCCAATGATTCAGGATGCATCAGACACGCTCTGCAGGCACAGATCAGCTCTGCTTGATGCTGGCCATGCTGAGTGGCATTGTTGGGAGAGCTGGGAAATCGCTGCTCAGACGAGTGGGAGAGAAATGGATTCCTGCTACAAGTGTAGTCTGTTGCCAATACTGGCAGGGCTGGTAGGTCTAATGGCAGTGTTAGTGGTACTTAAGGTAGAAAAGATATATATGTACATATACAAATATCTATGTGTATATACACACGCCCTTACCCACTCACCCATTACTTTCTTTTTTGTGCACAGTTGTATTTACCTGGCTTGAAGCTCATTCTAAGGGCGTGCTCTCCCACTAAGTAATAAAGAGGCACATTTTTGATAAATGCTGCATGTATGCTTTTCCTCTCAATGCACACTTGAAACCCAAATGTACTTGCATTGGAGCACATGGACTGAACAAATGGCTCTTTTCGGGAAGAAGACTGTCCAAAGGCAAAGGAATTTCTTGATGAGACGTCTTCTGCAGACTGTCTGTCCTATTAGATAATACACATGTCAAGTTAAACTGGACAACAGTAAGAGGAATATTTGGATGTTATGAATCCTGTTTTGGAAACAGTTACACATATTCTGCAGGAGGAATTAACTAGTTTATTTGAGATAGCAAGGCCATGACATAGGAGAACTTGGTTTTCAATTGGACAAAATTATCAACTGAATGGCTTGATTAGACTATCTAGTGTAAAAAGAGCTTCAGGCTATAAGAACGGAAATTTGTATCACAAATTTATTCTAAATATTTAATTTTGTTTTCCTGGAGTATTAGACAGTGTTAACAGGTTCTTGATAAATCTGAGTGTGCTCTAGACTGACTGGAGTTCCTTCCTTTGATTTATGATTGGGTCAAACAACAGAACCTTCATCTATGTCCATGAAAATTCTGTCTCAATTGAGGTCTGACATGAATGTGAGACTATATCAACTAGATGGTCAAAGCATATCAGATGTTAGAAATTTCTACTCAAAACTATGTAATTTACATGTGCTAAGCAATGCTTGCACAAGAAGAAATTAAAGTAATTAAAACTAGAATCAAATCCATGAAATGAAAACTATGATTTCCTGGAGCAGTGAAGCAAATAGCTAAAGACACATAATCATGAGCTTTCATTTCACATGTAATACAGGTTTGCAATTAATTTTTTACTCAGTTTATCATGTCTCACAAGATTCCAAACTTGTATGAACCCCACAGAAAAACTGGAATTTTAATGCTAGTATTTTCTTTCCACGGGAAATTCTAATGATACTGGGAAATGCTCCAGTTAGTGCCATTTTTCAGTTGTTCATTTAAGAACAACTGCGGAGTGCTGAGTTTTCAGGAAGGGCAGCACAGAGGCACAAAGCAGAAGAACTTTGCTTGTTCCAGGATATTGGAAACAACTCTTGCTGACAGTACATTTGCCTATTGACTTCTCCATAGGAAAATGCTGTACTCATCCTCTGTTTGTCTCTTATTTTATCTGAAAACCCTTCAGAATTGCAGGAAAACAATGAAACCAGAACAGGACAGTGTATTCCTCACCTCTGTCAGTCTTTCACTGAATGAATTGTCATGGTGACGCCTTCACAATGCTGCCCATCATAGAAAGCCTGTACTGGCTTTTGCGGAAAACTGTAGCTCAGGAAGTCATTTCACTTGACACACAAACTGCCATCCATCCTTGAATCGCATGCTTATATGCATTAAATCTGTCTCTACAAGTTGAGCAATGGAGCGTCTCGTGGAACATTTGTAGCTGCCCCAGGAATGTGATGCTTGCATAATGGTTGCAAAGTATTTTAAAGATTGTGGGCCTATCCTGTAGATGGCAGTGTAAAATTAATTACCAAAGAAAATGCTTTTGCTTTTGAAAAGGTGTTGCAAGTCTGATGCATTACACTCCAGATTTTAAAATAATGTTACTATAGGCTTATTTGTGTTATTAGATTGAACCTGACTTATTTTGAGTGAAGCAGCATCAGACAGAGATGAATTGTACATTTTCCTATGGAGAAAAGAAATGGTCTCCCACTGATTAAAAGCCCAGAAAAGAATAGTCAGACACTACATCATTTACCCTGATGTTATCAGTCTCGTCTGATGCAGAATCTGAATCGAAGGACATCTTCATTATGTCAGGCACTGCTTCAGGTAGAAGAACTGGAGTCATCTTACTAGCAGCCAAATCCCCAATATTTCGTGTAATGGCAAATGTCTTAGACCTGCAGAATAAACATTAGAGGAAACCTGTATCAATAAAGCACTGCTGAGGAAAAGACCTGAATAATACCTTGTAGCATGTACTCAGCAACAAGTGTCATACCTTGCAAATTGCTTTATGGATATTTACAGCATCTTTCGTGTTAGTTGTATTTTCAAGGACTGCTAAGAGTGAATAAAGACATGGACCAATCTCAGGGGCAGATAGCTCAGTTAGGCTTTTAGAATCACGTGTACAGGTTAAAAGCATTGCAGTTGATGGGATCTCCGTATGCCTAACACCTTGAAGAACAGCCCACTTACTTAGAAGCCTGGCTGTGGATTACATTATTAAATTTTTGAGTGTCCTATTTTGATCTTCTGGACTTTTACATTTTTAAACTCATCTTCTGTGTGTTCACTGCTAAACTTAGTTCTGATTTCCTTTGACATTATATTTGGGAAAATACTGCCATCACTTCAAAAAACAATCTGGGGACTGGTGGCTACTGAATACTGTTTCCTGTCCAACTTTTTTTAAAGCAGAATTAAAGAAAGGAGCCTGAAATCATCAAAGTAAGTGTCTTCAGCTTGATCTAAATTCACTGATACTCATGGCTTGGCCATACCTTGGCAAGACATCACAGAGAGATGTGTAGGAAGGTTAAGAGCTTATTTACGTAAATGTGTTCAGTACATTGTTTCCAGTGTTGTGGACTCTAAGCGTATTAGTCAGGATCCAGGATGAGTGATATAAGGTGCAGCATGAGACTGAGACTCTCGTGGCTAAATATCCTGACCCCCTGGCTCCACACCCCACGTTCTTCATGGAAGTTGTTACAGTGCTGTGATGACTATGAGTTTTGTTTTGGGTCAGAGAAACATCTTGAATACTGAACACTTTTGAGAGATGAAAACCTATTTCCCTCAGCTATTAACATTGTGCTAACTCTACCTTATCAGCCATTTATCAGCACTAACATCCAGCTCAAAATTCCCCACATGCTGTTTCTCAAGTATGAAGCTGATCTGCTTGCCCTGGGGTTTTTGTGGTCTGCCAATGGAGGTGGCCTTTGTGACAGTGAATGGAAAGATGGTCTGCAAAACGGTCTCTGTTTTAATATGGTCCACACTGTACTAGCCTGAGCAATTCCAATCTAACCTATTTGAAAGATGAATTTGTATTCATTTGATAGCCCTCTCTGCCTCTTGAAGGCTCCTACTGTGCTGTGTGCACTGTAAAGCACACAATTGCACTTCACGTGGAACACCTCAATAAAACGTGTGTCACCTGTGGGCTTTGTTTTCTTTTCCATCTCTCTCTTTTTTTAGATAAGGACATGACAGCAACGCTCCACGCTGGGTGATAGGAGAACCTTGAAGAATGGAATCTGAAATAAAATATTCTCCCTTACAAGCTGAGGGGATAAAAGAAAATACAAATCAGCTTGCATTTCAGATAGTTCATCTGGGTAAAGGGACAAAAAGGGAAATGGCTTTTATTTTAATCCCATTCAGTAATTCAAATGACCACTGAACTGCAGGCTGGGTCTCCAAGCAGAAAGTCCTGGGGTTTCTTTTCCAATTTTTTTTAGTATTTTTTATGCCAATAGTCTACTCCTGCCACCTAATGAAAGTGGAGGATCGATTCCTCCCTGTTGAGCACAGAAAGCCGACAAATGTAGCTGCATCACAGGTGACACATGTCAATGTCTGCAGAATCACACGGCACAGTAAAAATAGGCTACAAGAGCCAGTTCTGGTGCTTTAACAAGAAAAACAGTCACAAAGAAGGCCTAAAGCGATGGTATGAAAGAATCTGTTCTCTCTGATCCCACACAAGGGAGAAAAAATAAAAGGGAGATTTTCCAATACGTATTAGTGTGTTTTTGGATGAGAGAAGAAGCTGTGCTATAGTATAAACCAAATTTACTGCAGGGGTAAGGGACAAGCAATTCAGCTGTGTTGGGCCCACTGACGTTTCAGTGAGTGTGGCCTTACATACGTCCCTAACATGGGGACAGAAGAGCTCGACAAGAGCTTTGTTTAAAACAAAGAAAATCAACGAAAAACTATTTTCCCAGGTTTTAAAGCACAGCATGACATCGTATCTAAATAAATGAGAAGCAAGAGACAATCCTCCAACCAGACCTTTAGCTCTTTTTCCGCTGTGGTGAAACGAAAATTTCTGCCTTTCCTACGCATCATCCTTCTGACCTTGGTGCAAAGGTGTTATAAAAACATAGACTTGGCGTGCCAGTCATTTCCCTTCACTGTCCCCAAACACACCACGCTGCCTAGCGAGCTCACAGCGTATGCTGGCTCTTCTGCATTTTCCATTACACGTGCTGTATACATGTTGTATACAGCATTGTAATTTCGTAATTCATCTTATCAATAAGATGCCCATGTGAAGCAATTTCTGCTTATCCTACAGTTAAAACAAGCAAAAAAGCCCTATGATAGAAGCTCTATTCAAGTTTATGTATATACTTCAGTAGCCTGTCATTATGAATATGTGATATATTTGCAAAGTGCATTCTCTGGCAGCTCTCCATATTTACACTTTAATCACAGGGCTCTAATTTTTCCCTGAAATTGATTTGATTTTTACTTCTTCCTGTAAATTTTGTTTAAAAGTATGTTTAAGTAGCCATCTGTAGTATACCAAATAATTATGTTGAAAGAACCTTAAAAATAACTATTATTTTTAATTAAATTTAACTTTGATAGGATTGAATTGAAACACATGCTATATATTCTCTCCACAGCATAATTAATTATTTTGCTCTGATTTTTGCTATAAAGAAAGTCGAGTCTGTAATGTGCTGGTATGTCTTGGGAATGCAATCTCTCTATCACCAAAGTTTTCTTTTTTTTTTTCCTTAGAGTCTGCGATAGCTCACCTGAGTTTCTCTTTGGCTCCTGAAAATTTATATAAATCCCACAGCTGTGACAGGTTATAACCTGTATGGTGTGTAGGATATAACTGAACTTAATGCTATTGAAGACTGTTTGCTTCCTGTGTCTGGGTGTGAGAGGTGAAGGGGAAAATGATATCACATCCTGACTAGCTTTAATGATATAGTACTATAGAAAGTAACCCACTGACCATCAAGACAAAGTGCCCAATACTAAAATATTTTGAGCAGAGCTCACAAACAAATGAAAGATCAATAGCTTTCTAGAACCATTTCTTTAAATGGGGAATTTAAAGCTAACAAGGGAAGGTGTCAGAATATCTCTAAAATATTGAATTCAATAGGTTCTTTATTCTTTGGTGGATCTATGCAAAAAGGAAGAGAAAGTCTATGTCAAGGTAAAATTTTTGACTCATTCTATATAGAATATATATGTATCCTTTCTCTATCATGCCTCCTTGTTTCTCTTCATACCTTTAAGATTTTACTTTGCTTGGTCTTTGACCTCCTCAGCGATGTGGTTCAATGTTATATTCTCTAGTTATTGCTTTGCCTTCACTTGTACTCATTGCTGTTTCACTGCTCTGTGTAGTTTCCACTGACCATTTGTTTTGTAACAGTGAACAGGAATGCTTTTTGGAGAAAAATTGATGGTGCTAAAAGTTAGCTAGTGAGTATTAGCTTTCTCATATACTTGGCATTACAGAGCTATTTCCGACTGTCTACTTCACTTTATAAATGATAATGCTGCAGGGTCTAGAGCTGGGCTTGGGCTGGAACTCATGGACTCCTCCGCTGTAATCCCCTGCCTCTCATACTGACTTGCTTTCTGCTTTCTGGCAATGCATTTAACCCTTTTTGTGTCTGATTTGATTTCCCCTTAAGTCAAAGGAGGAAAATATTTTTTATTTTGCTTTGTGGGAAGGATCCTTCTGCTAACATTTGTAGCTCTGCTTGAGGCTCTAAACTTCATATCAGTGTCCAATATTCTCATTTCAGTTCAGCATCCTTACTGAGTTCATTAATATCTGCCTCACCCTCTCCAACTGTGAGAGCTAGTGAGAGCAGGTGCCTGCTGTCCCTGATGACCTTGGGAGCACTGTCCTGGTCTTCACAAGGAACTGACAAAACTTTTGGGCTGTGGTGCCGCAGCAGCTTACATGCAGCTAAGTGATGCTCTGTGAACTGCCGAAACCCTCCCTCCTCTGCACGGAGAACCTGATTACAATCACATTTGAAGGAGTGGAGGAATCATCTTAGGGAGGAGGATGTGATGTCAAATGCCTACTAGGATGGTCTGTGACCATTGAAGGGCAAGGGAGAATAACGATTAGCCTAACTGGTGGCTAAACTGAGGAGACCTGCAGAGCTCCTCTGGGCCAGAAGCCATGAATGCTAATTGCAGCTGGATCAAGCAACTGAGCTCTTTTGTTACAGCTGTATCCTAGAGCAGAAACTTGTTAACATTTCTGCAGATTGTATACTAGCTGATTTCTGTTATCAGTGATGCTTTTTCCTTTGTGATGAATTTTCGGCTTGTCTTTCTCAGTATTTTTTAATGTGTGTGTGTGAAGGTTTTCTAAGCTTTGGTCTACTGCTTTGATTCCTTGGACATAATCTTTCTGTTTCCTCCCTCTCTTTGTGCTTGTATTTCCATCTGTTTTCATTTGTTTGGCATCTGGCTACAACAGTTTTCCAGAGTGTATTGTAATTGCATGCACTGATAATAAATCAAGTAGACCTAACAGACAAGAAAACCAAATGGCAGCCACAGGGAAACAAGGTAAAAACACAAGAAACACCAAATCCTCTATGCTTCAAGGCATCACATGCAAATATATACAGGTTATCTGTTATAGCTGATAGGATTCAGTTGGCTTATATCTTACCTAGTGTCTCCAGTCCAAATATATGTATTGGGATAGAAATTTTATGCCATTCATTTTTCAAACAGATTATGGGTCTCAACAACTGAGAAATGGTCCTAAAGAGGATTTTCAGGTGAAGACCACAGGAAGTAAGACATATTTTCAAGCAAAGCTTTGGTACATGTCACTTCATTTAAAATAAATAAACTACACCAATCATTGCCAGTTACCCAAGCTGTCAGTCAAAGACAAGATCCCTAAGCAAGTGTTCTGTTTTATTTGGAAAGACTCTGCATTGCGACATAGAAAGATAATAAGTGTTATGTCTTACCTTACAGTAATTATGTTAGTCTCATCTTTACATGGTGGAATTTCAATTTTGATATTTTTTTCCTTCATATGGACAGTGGCAATAACATTCACAGGTACATGAGCATTCACTTTGCTGTGTGCTTCCAGCCCTGCCTGGACCATGTGTGTGTTGATCCCCATTACAAAGGTCATCTCCTTAGCCATGCTGAAAAGGTAGAATGAGGGTAAAATTATGTTCAGACAGTAAACTGCTGTTGAATTTTTATGGCCTTTGTTACTTGGGAATATAATTCTTTTACTTTATACTAAATATTTACCTTAGACCCATTTTGGATCGCAGCCTAATGTTGGCATTTAGTAACTCAGTCAATCTGAAATCAGACTTTGGAGAAGGTGTAATCTGTGCTTGAACTATTACAAAGAAAGCAAAAAAAGTGTTAAAAATGCCCCCCCCAATCCTGACAAGCATGTTTGTATTGCCCAAGTCTTGAAATACATTACCATTTCCTGCCACTTTTGTGATAGAAGAGTAATAGAAGCTGGTCTCCGTCGGGAACCCAGTGCAGGTGGGCACGATACGGCGGATCTCAGAGGACAGTAAAGCCTTGGTCCACTGCCTCCCTACACCACTTTGAAGGCTACTGATTATTCTCCTTATTGAAGGGTTTTTTTCATCAGGTCCGTACCATGCCTGCAATTACAGAGTTCAACTTGTCTAAATAAGCAGAACTTGAATATCCTGATCCGTGTCATTAACCGTGCCTCAGGGGAAAGTCTGCCAGCAATGATTACAGCTAATCCTGATCAAAGCTTGACCTTATTTGCCTTGATTAATACTAAAGACAAAAACCCTCTTGAATTAAAAAGTTAAAAAAAGGGAGGGAATGTGTGAAAAAAACAGTATTTTAAAGCTTTTGATGCTTGGATGGTGGTGTTTTCAAAATGATACCTGCAATGCATTTTGGATGGCGTTTTTATCAAGTCCACCAAAGAACAACTCTTGGCCAAACATCTTCAAGTAGCCCGATGCAAAAGGTTTGTCACTGGAGAATGCCTTCCAGTCAGAGAGCTGCATGAGAAGAGGAAGAAAGTCTGATTCTTCATAACATTTGGGGAAGCGATACCTTAGAGATTTTCTTTTCCCTGAGAATTTACTGTTTTCAGGATTTCCTTGAAGTCATAGTCAGCCTCCCAGTTCCTGTCAGGAGAGTAACCTTTAGCAAACATCTCCTGCAGTCCTTCAACCGTTATTCCCACCTGTGGGAAGAAGTAAAGTGTAAATGCCAGTTGGATGATGGTCATAGGAAGGGATGAGAGGGCAAACTGCGGGTAGATCCAATTACCTCCAAGGGATCAGCCACTCTTCCAAGGAAATGTGTCCGCAGCTGGGACATTGCCATCTTTGGAATTAAGCTGCCTGCATTATTCAAAACCAAATATTTAGCTGCCAGTCCACTCATAAGGAGCTCTGAAGAGAAATAGGCAGTAAACCACAGCACAGTTAGTTTTTAAAGCCACAGTGTGCAGATTGTATCAATTTACTAATTGCATAATCCAACTGATACAGCACGATATGAGAAAGGCCAGAAAACCCAGCTGTAAAACTGATGTTATAAAACAGTCATAAACAGAATATTCTGCATTTTTTGACTATTAATGGGCAAAATTACAAGCCCCCTGCTCATTGCATGGTGGTTATGCTATTTTTCCAATTGCTTCTGCTATATCATTTACATCCGGTCAGATTCTGTAATGTCAGCTTATGAAATGCTTTTACGAGACGTCATTTAGGGCAACTTGACAAAGGGGATCAGAAATGAAAACAGATTTGCCATCCTTTGCTAATAGTTTAGGGAAAGTGATATAGACGTCCTATAAGGACAGATGGTGAGGTGTAGATTTGTCTCTCAAATGACTAAGAGGCAATTTAATACATCTAGTTCCAAATGCTGTAACTCCTTACATGAAATGCACTAATTGTTAAGTAATTGTTAACTATTGAGTGAACTTTGAGAAAACATAAGTTATGTCTATTTATTTTCTCTACTTTAGATTTATCATCTACAGATGATACAGATAATCAGTGCAGAGCACAGTCACGTATTCTTCCCAATCTTGGCACAGGTCTATACAGTCCTGTTTTCTGAGTTAAAGTAATTCCAAGGCTTCTAAGTTTCCTTAGGTTTCAAGAGGAACAAGGCTGACATGATATGTAGGCATCCCTGTCGTGCTTCCTTTCTTCCAGCCCTCCTCTCCCTTCTCTTCCTACACTAGTTGGAGGACGGGGAAGTATTTTAGGAGTCCCTATGTTAAATTTCTGCTATCCTCATGTTAGACATAGGCACCATATACTGATTAAATCCCAGCACCATCAGAAATCAGCTGTGGAAATCCAGTACAGACAGGATAATTGCAGAGCCCTGGAAGATCCAGACCGATAATTTCAGTACCTGTACAGAAATTATTGATGAATTGTAGGAAATATATTTTCAAACATTATGAGACGGAGTGAGTCTTTGACCTCTTTCCAGAAAAGGAGTGCCTAAATTCTCATAAATTACTTAGCCAAAAGTTAAAGAAAAGATTATTGCTTGGTTCACAAATGTGGGGCATTATGAATAGTCATGCCCATATTACTTCTCTAGTGCCACTCTCTCTGTTTTGGATAACATCTCGCTTGTGAGTCAACACTTTCCCATTCTCTTCTGAAACTGTGCATGCAGACAGGGGTCTGGATGGTCCTTTACCCTCGTTTACTCCTCACGCTAAGTTGTTTCATATCAGCTTGCTGGGACTAATTTTGATTTTTAATTTCTCAGGACAGATTCCAACTTTTCATGTATTTGAGAAACCGTCTGTCGGAAAAACAATCCACTTAATCTATTAAATCTGTATGAACTGGCATGTCACTACGTCACCTTCACTGTTTTGCTGTATAAAGCTCCTGTGCTACCCAAAGTGCGAGGCACTATCTACCTACAACATACGTAGTCCAGGAACAGCTTCTACAATCAAAATACAGGTATGTAAGCCACCCCACTGATGGCAGAGGAATCAGTGGAGAACCTTCAGCAGACAGCAAGAAGAGATGACAAAAGCTCACATTTTAATGCTGATCCTATAGAAAATAAAAAGCAAAGCGATACCACGCTGGGACATTATTAATAAGCTGACTTGAGACTTGGAAATGTGAAGACTAGTTTTTCTCTGAATGAGCTTAGCCAACACAGTCCTAGGTGTTATGGGGACTGGACACTAGAATGAGGCATGGTACTTTTGGTGAATTTAAGGCTCTTTTTTTGTGTTCTAACCCACAAAAACTGTTAGTTAAAAAAACCCATGGTACTTACTGATACTTAATAAGAAGTGTTGCTCATAACTGATTAAATGATTATACAGAATTCATTGACTTGAAGACAGCAGGGATATTTTCCATACTTCAGGCATTACATAGTGCTAATGCTCTAAGAAAATATTTACCAGTGAAAAATCCTACCGACACAGTCAGATGATGCACTGTAGCCACCTCACTGTGAGAGTGTGATGGCACCTGCATATATCTGACTAAATGTCTTGCCCCAAGGAAGAGGGAAAGAAAAATTGGTGACCAAAGAAAGCATCTTTGGTACCTATGAACATTAGTACACACATTTAATTATATGAATCTGTGCATATTGAGAGTCAGATTCTGTCAGTCCTCACATTGAGCAGAACCCGGGTCATCCCTTTGATTTCAATAGCAGTGTGTAGAGCATGAAGCACTATTTGTGGTGGCCATGTGTGACAGATTCCAGATTAGAGATAGATTCAGCTGACATTATTGCCTGTCATTAAAAATTCAGCATCTAGCACCACAAAGATCTGTGATGTTGAGGGCACATTTTTGTTTTTAGCAAGGAAATAGGTACTGCATTACAGCCGTCACTATGGTAACTCCTCCAGAATGGACTCACTGAAACACATTTCACCTGTGGCTAGTGGTGACAAATCAAATCAGAAAGCTGGAGGTTGGATCCTCCTCCCACACCAGTGTAATAGAGGATTGACTTCATTGAGCTAACTGAGTTATCCAAGTCTAAGATTAGCATGTGTGAGAAAAAGATCTTGTTCCTTATTCTTCAGGATGAGAGGTTTAAATATTACATATGCACGGTAACCAAATTTCAGACACAGATCTTCACTAAGAAGAAACAGCAGTTCACTGATATGCTGCATTTCCAGGCTATAGCCAGGACAAAGTAATCCGTTTCACATAGCCCTCTGCCAGCTACCCTCATGCGTACTGCATCCTTCTTTCTCACTGGGCAAAAATTCAGATAGCTTCACTTTAAAAGCAAAAATAAGAGGAGAAAATGAGTACTTAAAACTAGAAGCACATATCTGCATATTACTCAAAATTTTATCTCTCCCTGAATGCATTTTAAATGGTACAAAAGTTCACACAATGCGTATTAGTGACTGTATTTCTTTGAGCACACTCTGTCTCTGCCTCTGAGGCAGCAAGCATGTGTATCATATATTACTGTGGCTGTTGTGGTATGTATTGTATTTATTTTTATTATAGAGCAGATTAAATGGTCATGTTAAAAACCATGAAACAGGGTCAGGGCAACAATAAGATCTACAAAAGTCTTTCAAACCGCTCCCCCCCTCCAAAAAGAAGGCAAAAGTACTTCAGGTGTTACAGAGTCTCTTTTTCTATTGATTACTTTGAAAAGAATCTTTACATGTACCAGTGAATAACAAAAGTGCTAAAAACATCCAAGTCCTCCTAGATAAACAGCATATATAAGGAGACTGTGTTTGTAGATATAATCTCCCTAGTCTGCCAGCTACATATGCCAAATCACTGAGGCTGTCATGGTCATTTACACAGAGGAGTTGCTTAAAAAATCTCTACTGAGAAAAATAACGTACATGGAAAATAGAAATAGCTACAATTTGGCCCAGCAAGAGCTGTCTTCTAATCTGGTCCTCCTGGGTCTGACTACATTTTTATGTGCAACTGGTCAGCCATTGATGTAACTGGTCAGCCGCCAGATCCCACGCGTGGATCTGCTCATTCTGGTAAAGAATCCTGGTAGGAAGGTGCAAGAAAAATCTTTAGACAATAAGCCTGAGTTAGCTGCTCATGGGTGCAATGAATTGTCACATCTGAACGTTTTCAGAGTTTGCTGTTTCACTGGGTGCTACTGTTGGGGTGAAGAGTATTTAGCATCACATCTGAATTCAGCAAGAGTTGTAGGTGTTCAGCAGAAATTAATCCACTTTAGCAGCAATTTAGGTCCCTTCTGTTTGTTTGGTGCTGAACAATGGTATGAAATTGTCAAGAACCACTGAGACTACGGCATTTGATACAGGAGCATGTGCTTCACCGGCTAATGAAAATGGAGGGTTAGAGCCCCACAAGCCCTCTGGTAATTTCATGCTGGCAGTGTGTAATGCAAAACACACAGGGACCTAAACATTCTCCAAATGGAGAGCCTGAGATTTTTGGTTTTTTTTCCACTGAACATAGGAGAATATGGAGGAGCAACATGCAGCTAACCAGCTGGCTAGGAGAACTGGGTTCTCATACTGTACGATTTTTTTCACACATTGACCTGCATATATTTCTCTACAAAATCTTCTGAATCTTACCTTTAAACACACTGAAGCGGAAAACCTTGCTGAACTGATATCCAGATCTGTCGAATTTGGGACTTAATACTCTGACAGCCATTCTGCAGGCAGAAGCCCTGAAAAAAATCAGTGAGCACATTAACACCTCAATTAGTTTGCAACGAGTTTTTCATCTATGGAAGGGATCCAGATTTTCCTTACATCACTTGAAGATCTGGAGCTGTGCTTCTACCCAGGGCCCTCAGGTGGGAGTAGATGAAACTTGCCACTTGCATGCTAGGTTCCTTCAGCACAGCGTCAGCTAATGTCATCAGTATTGGAAGACCTGGCTTGGTTTCAAGCAAAACCACTGCAGCTAACATTCGGACCTGAGGATCAATTTTGTGATTCAGGAAAATCTCAAGGGTAATAGCCTGGACCTGAAAATAATAGACACATTCAAATTTACAGTATATTTGAACATTTTGCTAATAACCATTCATCACCGGTGAATGATCTCTTCATCACTAGTGCAGTAAAAATTTGTATTATTTAATTATTATGGAAACAGTGCTCCTGGTTTCATAGTCTGAGGGCTGGAAGGGGCATTATGGTAATGTCGTCTGACTTCCTACACAATCAAAGCCAAGGAACTTTGCTGGATAACTTCTATATCAACTATATTGTCCCTTTTTGAGCGATGGCAAAATATATCTGTAGCATAACCACTCTGGGTAAAAGAGATTTCATGGATGCATCACATACCTGAGAAGTGGTTTCAGTGATCACTTATCCCTACCCATAAAAATATGCCCTATTTCTAATCATTTGATCTCCTGGAGCCCTTTCTGCTAGAATAAAAACCAGTTTACTACCAGAAATCTCTGTGTCATGTAGGCAGTTTAAAACTGGAAGTTTATGCAACAAATGTAATTTCACAGCACTGCTTGTGACCAATGTGTTTGACCTTGGCAATATTCAGTATCAAGACTAATTTTGTACTGGAACCTTTCCAGTTTCCATGAGCTGCACTGAGGCCTTTGACCCCAACTTCAAAATGGATGTGGATGGTGTAACACCGTTCTGGCAGCCCCTCTGTGCAGTCCTGTCCTGGCTGGGACAGCGTGTGCCCATGGTCTCTAAAGAAAAGTCTGATCCAGAAAATTTCAACAAACTTTGGAAATACCCTGATTGGTTTTATTAATTTGTGTATGTTGATTATCAAATACGAGGTAAAAGTGGTGACAAGGATGCAGTAGCCTCTTTATAAATGTAACTACCTTTTCAAATTAAACAATAAAAAAGACAGACCATGTATTAAGTCTGTTTAATGCAAATATGGGTGTGTAGCTAGCTGTAAACCAGGCATTAAACCGGTTTTTGAACAATGAAAAATCCAGCCACAGTCATTAACTTGCTCCAGATCAATTTTCTCCAAAGAAAATGCATAGAAAATGGGTGGTCTGGGTCACATGAGGAAAGCCGGGCCGAAGGGCAATCAGAGACACAGCATTGTTGTCAAACACCAAACTGGCTTTTTTCTTCTTCAGCAAATACCCTAACTCCTACCCTTGCTATTCTCTCCTCCCCCTCTGCTTTTCCCCATCTAGCTCCTGCACTCTAGTAAATTGTTTCTTTATTCTTTTGCTTAAAAGCACCCCCTGGCACACTATTGTCTGTGGATCAATATGTGCACTCAAACTGGGTGTCGTATGCAAAAAATGAGTGTAATGGAAAAACTGATAGCGATTAGTAAGAGAATAGTTAATGAAAGCTTTTATTTTACTTTTTGTATTAAGAATAGTCTTATATAAAACAAAACATTTCAATATCAGGGAAAAAATCTTGAAAATGCAAGGTTTCCTTTTAGAAACAGATTGCTTTAAGGTGAAAATGATTGTAAAGTGATGTCTGTGCTGAATGAGAGTATGCCTGTGCAACCATTGTATGTGATATCTAATCATTATCTTGTTCAAGGACAAAAGTCACATTTATTAGATGTTCTGTTTATGACTTAAATCCACACAATGTCTATAAATTTGTAATTAGGATGCAAAACTCTAGTATCTATTTACAACAAGATCTGGTCTTGAATCACGATTAGATGTGACACTCAGTATTAAATGTCAATTCTCTGAAAACCTTGCTTTGTGGTTTTCTCGCATACCGAAGTTGAAGTAGCACTAAACACATTTTGGTCAATAACTTAGCTTTCTTTCTAATGTCCTTGGAATATAAATGTTTGCAATGGAAATACTGATTTGTCTTCAACAACAGGGTAATGAATGTATCCTTTTAATGGGACTTTTGTTGCAGTCTGAAATACTAGAGGTTAATGTCAAAAGGAATAAGACATGCCAACTAAGGAACGGTTAAGTATTTAAAAAAAACCCATATTACAAATATATTTGCAAAGAAGATGTGCTTTCCCCTCATCACCCATCATCGATTAGCAGCCTTGTGTTGGGTTATCATACGTGCAAAGGAGGCAGCTTTGTTTCCTTACCATTTTGGGGTCTTTCACGCCTATGTTTTTCAGGGCCATCACAGCAGTTGCATGGACCTTGCGTGGCAGATCTGAGGCACTGGCTGTATACCCTGGCAAAAATTTCTTGATGTGCTTGATGCTGGCTGGATGTCCTACATTCCCAAGGGCTTTCAAAGCTAAGGAAATTTCTTCTGTGCTAGACTTGCTCAATGCCTCTCCTGCAAAGCCATGAAATAGCTGAAAAAAGAAAACAAATCGGTTGAGTTCAATTTCAGCTCTTATCTATATCCCATCCCCCAGCCTATTCTGACATTTGACTTTGATAATTTCAGTTTGTTCAATTCACTGATTTTAAATATTTTCAGATTCTTTTTGTCCTCATGAATAGGACATTTTATTCATAGAACAAGCATAGCCAAGAAAGCTGCAATGAACAGCTTCTTCATCACTATGCCTTAAAGTTATCAAGCAAGATTTTTAAAGGAAAAAGTAATGGCTAGGAGCTAGTTCCCACTGCCTTTCAGGGTGAGTTGGGAACCCTGCAATAATGCTGTTTGAATATCTCTGTCTAATGGTTGAAGACAGGTGCAAAAATGCAGATACAGTTAAATTCTTCAGACCCTTAAATAAGATTCCCGAAGATATGGCTAGTGGTGGTGCCCACTAGCACCTTCAGCTGACAGCCACTTTTCATTGTTGATTAATAGCTGGCAATGCGATCATCAGGTCATTTTACAGCCTTCGTCGTAAGCAACTGGATCACAAATTTATGTGGCAAGATTAGAAAGAGTTGTCTGAAGGCTGAATATGAGAAAAGAACTAAATCCTAATAGAAAGCTGTTTTCAATGCTAAAAAATGGCTCTAAAAATAAACCCTGAGATGTTACAGAATAATTTCAATACAGTTCCCATGCTTTAAAATATCACATTTGAGATCCATCGATGGTGCAGAGACAGTCCATTTGGTATTACTAATTGAATGAATGGACATTTGAAATGCATTGAATAAGCCTATACAATCATTTGCTTTGGGAAAGGATTTCCATTCCCTGGCACTGGGCTTAGATTTACTTAGCTGAAGAGCATTGGTGGCAGTCGTAACACAGGAGATGCATGCACGAATGTCGGCCACGCCTGTGTACTACAGGAAAAAAATCATGGCAGGCACACAATGCCTTGGGAACACCTTGCTCTTACTGGGGTTCTCTATCACTGGCTGGGTGGCCAACTTCTGTTGACATGCATCTCTAGAACGGGGAAATGCTACTTACTGCCTGTTTAAATTGTTTTGAGACCCGCTGATTAAAAGCAGTGCAGAACAGGGAGGGTATTATTAAGAGCTTATAGTCTGTGTGGATGAACTGGGCTCTGCTTCTGGCTGAGAAACGGCTGGGCTACATGACTTTTGGCAAAACCCTGGGCTTTTGTGTCACTTAGTTTATTTATAAGTATATATAAGTACCTATATTTAAAGTGTTTCAGAGCAGTGCCATGGGACTTCATTAATAATTGGCAATAAAGCACTCAGAGATACTCAGATAGAAAGTGCTATGAATTATATGCTTCTTCCTCTCACTCTCTTCCGTGTGTTAATCTAAAGATAAAAATGCTGTATTTAACCAACTGGGGTTCCTTTCCCCAAAGGAAACACTGTAGTGAAGTGAAATACAGGTTTCTGAATAATGAAGAAAGAACTCAAGGCTTAATTTTTCTTTGAAACGATAAATAACAATGTGGTTACCTGGAGACATTCAGAGCAGGAGTCTGATGAAGAGCACTGTTTGTGGCACAGTGACGCATAGCTGAGATGGCAAACCTTTCCAAGTACAGTACTTGAGCGTGGGCAATGTTTTTTCACGATGAGCTGGGGAGAAAGCAGTTGTTCATTACCACCGTTAATGACGAGCAACAATATTGAAAAATATGTTTTTGCCAAATGCAAGGCAAAACCAGGCTTTTGATATTTTTGTATTGATGGATTTATAGTTAATCAGTGGATATTACTGTATTTGAAAACGCAATTGTAAAGTAATTCCAAGTAACATCTGGAAGGCAGGTCTGTTGCTTTTATAGTGTTTCAGATTTAAATTTGGCATAGGCTGTAATCCAAAGGGAGGAAATCACCCAGTTACGGAATAGAAAAACACACTTTCTTCAAGAAACATCCCCCATTGTTTTATTGCCTCAGCTATAGGTATGAAAATCTTGAGATACACTGTGAATGGACCTCAGTACTTCGGGCAGACAGGAATATTTTGTATAAATGTAGGAGCTGAGAGGAGTCACCAGCCCACTGCTTCGTCAAGTGGGAAGCAGAGCATTACCACACGGTAACAGCCAGGCTGTGATGGCTTTTACAGAGGGCAAAACTCTAGTCTGAGATACGTGGTCTCTACCTAAAGTAGGCAGAGATAAGTTTCTCCATCTGACACTAGAATTAGACCCTGCGGAAGAGGAAAAAATTGTGAAAATCATTAGACTTTCTCCTACATGGGCTCCACATTGGCATAATTTCCTTGATTTTGATAGATCTGCTCTGATTTATACCCATCCTGCTAGGTCAATCAGGACGAATACAGGATATAACAAATATGTAGTTCTTACTCCCTAGTCTGTGTAGACGCTCAGTTAGAGATCTAATCTGATGGAACTATAAAGTACATTTGGACAAAGGGAGACTAGAAACCACTGTTTGCAGCAATAACCTCTGTCACTGAGGGGTATTTTACTCTTTCTTTCCTGTTTCATTCTGGATTCATTTTTGCCCTTTTGATTTGCATTCTCCTCCCCTTAAGACAGTCAGGAAATAAACTCCTTTCAACCTCACTAGAGGATATAAAACCTTTATATTTTCAAAGCCTTTGCAATCGTGTCGAAGGAATAAATACGACAGATGCTAAAATCAGTAAAGAGCGATTCAAGAGTGTTTAGAGAATCCTACTGTTGCTTCCTCCATCACGTCCCGCGTTGGTGTGCTTGAGTGCAGAGCCACAAGCACCGTCTGAGCTGCTTCCCAGTTGGTGAGTTCTTGTCTTTCCATTTTATGCCTCAAGAACCTGAGCGCACGGTGGCTGGCAACTGCAGGAATTATATCCAAAATGTAGCGCCTGTAATGGGAAAAGCACAGACCATTTTCCAGATCTGCATTTGAACATAGTCATTCCAGATGGTCTCCAACAGAGTTTATCAGCAGAAGAATCACCACTTGTATTGCTTGTACCTGTACGCTGGCCGACTGGAGAACTGCTTCCACACCGACTCGTAATTCTCCTCATTTGCTGCACGGAAGAGGTGCATAAGCTTGAGGGCTTTTGCTGGTGCATCGCTGGGAAGCTGTTCAGATGTGGTCTCTACTAGGTCTTGCAGGCTTTCCTCTATCTACAGGAAGATTAAAATGCACAAAGCTCACACACATTGTTTTCCACACGGATGGATTCCAACCTCCAACAAAAAGTCTGGCCAGTGGCTGAACTTTACCTGGCTTTCCACATTTTTTATTCTGAATAAGTGGACAGGAAGCTGAAGCAATTCACTGCCAAACTGGTACTGAAGTGACCCACGATTCTGGAATTCTTTTGGTGGGACCTCTGCCATGTGCTTTTGCACGTCAGTCAAAGAAAGTTTCTGCCTGGAATGGAGGAACCCAGGGAGATAACATCACAAGATGCAGGGTACAAACTAAAAAGAGAACAGTGTTTCTGCCTCCCTGCATTGCAATGTGACTACAATTGTTTCAAAAGGGCTTTGTTATTGAGGGGCAAAGGTATTTACAAATAGAAACATTTGGACATGATGCTCAGAACCATACTCTGAGAAGGTGTGCGCTTACACAGCAGGGCTCAGATCAGAGCCATACTTTGCCTTCCTTTGGGAATAACATGGCTTGAGAATTTAAGGAAGAAGTGGGAGGCGAGAAGCTGTGGCCTGACAAAGATCACAGTAACTGTGTGCTGTGTTTTAAGGAGTAAATTAAGGATTAGAGAAACATAACTGATGGGAAACTTTTTTCGAAATCATCACTTAATTTAAACCTTTAAAGAAGTTCATAAAAGCTCTTACGTGTCTGTGCCTCCTGGAAGCTTCAAAAGGAATTGAAAATTGTTAGATACAATAAGAAATGCTACAGTCTTTTTACTTGCACTATTACAATTCCCTACCCATTTTGCCTGGCAAGCTGAATGTCCTGGGGACTGCAGAAGATAAAAGATTCTCATGAAGTTTCAAATAGGATTTCCCAAACAAAAAGGGCCGGATAAATTCAGGATTAGTCTTCGGAAAAGTACTCAAGTTTTTGGAAACTTTTCAAGGAGCACCAAACCTTCATCCTTTGTTATTACGAATAATTCCAATGAGAAATTGTATTTTTTTCCAATGAGAAAATGTCTTTCCAAACGTTTTCCATCTTTGCTACATTTTCAGCTAAAGGGATGCATCCTATCCCACGAATTATGTTTAAAATAGGTCGTTTAGGACACTATAATAAAGTTAGGCATTTGTACTGAACAACTGAAAACATTCCAAAAGCAATATTGTTGTACTACATAGTATCTCAAAATCTCTGTAGAAAATTGGCGTGTTTATTTTGGAATCTCTATGATGATTTTCTGTATCATTTCTATCCACTCCTTCCATATGGATTGCAGAGAACTGCTGCAGAAAATAGCATATAACTGCTTTGCAGACAGGCCACTGGAATTTGAATAGAAATCGCTACAGAATCAGCAGAGATTTTTTCTCTCTTGAAATTTTATACAATATTATTGGAAGGGCATTTGGGTCAGAAAGTATAACGTCAGGTACAGTTGGACAGATTTAACTCCCCCTTCCTGAACATGATGAATCTATTATGTCTTCATCTTCATCTTTTTGGGAAGACATATATCTGCCTAGAATAGATGGGAAAATGTTATACTCCGAAGAGAAGAGCAAATGAATACTAAAGATAGGATTAAAATGGTGAAACAGTAGTAAAACCTCTCTTGGCCTTGAAGGGTGCTGCAAGAGGCTTATGCTCAACAGGTCTGAAAACTCAGCTCCAAATGTTTTAAGTCCTTGATGTTAGATTTTTCTTTTTTTTTTTTTTTTTTTTAACACAGAAATTGCATAGTAGAAATAACTTCTGAAGACTTGGATGACATATCCACATCTTCCCAGCTATCTTATATTTGGCCCCATCTGCTGGGCAATGCCAAAGATCTAGAGAAAATGGGGAAAAGTAAAGGCACTACCCTCTCTGGGGGCTCAATACCTGAGGGAGAACAGTAAGGAAGACAGTCTGTGCAGGCTTGCAGAAGGAGAGTTTAAATCAGCAAAAGTTCATTGGCTCCAGACTAATGCTCACTCACAACAACCTATAATTTGATAAAAGCTCTACAGTTGTGTCTATCTTCACCTTGATTGCATGAGATAGTAAAGCCACTTTCACCTTTACTGTTCTTTTTTTTTGGTTAGCCAAACTTAACATGTTCATCATATTAATGAAGTTAACCAGTGATTTACTGACATGAACTTACTGATGTTGCAGTTTCAAAAACTGTATATTATACCAATAGATTCTTGCAGAAGCTAATGGAGCAATGCAAGATTACAGCAGCTGGAGTGGGATTGAGGTATATCTTCTGTACAGTGACCTTTATGCAAAAAGCCTCCCTCTTCAGTAGGGCACCTCTGTCTACAGAGTCCATCGCTAAAGCAGGTAAGTAAAAATTTTTTCAATAGATGATTTCGAAGCAGACGAAAAAATTTTCAAACACTGAAAGTTTGGAGGCTTGAGCTAAAAATGAGCAGGGGTTCAATTTCTTAGACAACCATATTCTCAGTTTGCCCCAAACTTGTTTAAGAAATATGCAAAATTTGCTGTGGAAAAGCAAATAGATTTTATATGCTTTGTGCCCAATCTTTTTGCAATAAAACCCAATTTCCTAGCAAGAAACTGTTTTGATGGGAGATTTGCAAGCAGCCCACTGTACTTAGGAAGTATATCGGAATCCAAAGTCCTATCTAGGTTTCTTGTGAACTAGTCTCCAGGGTCTCTTACTGCATTATTATTTTCCAGGGAACTCTCTTTCAGTGAGTAACTGTCTTTCAAAGTATTTTACTGCAAATATATTAGTTCACAATTTTTCAGATGGAATTACATTTGTTTTGGCTTTTATGACATAAATCAAATATCCCTGAGAAATAATATAGTCAAATCCTGCCAAGTTTAGCTAACAAAATTTGGATAGTGATGTGCATGTTTCAGATTTACAACTAACAGTGAAGGTTGTTTTTATGAACTGTTTGGGATTTTATGTAATTAAATACTGGCAAACAATAGGCTGTGGAAGGAAAGGATTTATTTCAGTTATGGAGTTTGACCAGATTACTGATATGCTGAGTTAGTTGCTGAATTAAAGGCATATGTACAGTACCTTGCTTCTACTACAGCATTTCCTCCTGTTATCTCATTGAAAGGTGCAAACTGGTGGATTTCCTCAACATCGGCTTGTGTAATTACAGCTTCATTACGTGTATATTTAATTTTGTAATTGTAAGTAGCAGTTGCCCGGGAATTCTTGTTTCTCTTTATAATATAAAAAAGCAAAGAAACAAAGAAAATAGAAAGTCATTGAACTTCTAAATTCTGTGACTAGAAGCTATTACCTCACCCACTTCAACCCACTTATTTTCCAGGGCTGTTTTTTTCATTGTCCATATGAGTGCTTTATGTGAATTCTGCATGCACACTTCCATGGGAGAGATCAGGCACACTGCCTGGCTCCATTACTTTTACTGCTAAGAAGCGTTAGCTGGTTTTTCCCTTTCCCAAATATAAGTAATTGGTTATTCCCTCGAGAAGGAGACACAGTTTCTGAGGACAGCAGCAGTATAAGCCACACGATTTCTTATATCAAAGGCAGGATTATAATAAGACGCAGCAGTACCTATTAGCAAGTCCTATTTGGACCTCTGTAAGGCCTTTGGCATGGTCCCCCACAACATCCTTCTCTCTAAACTGGAGAGGTATGGATTTGATGGGTGGGCTGTCCGGTGGGTGAGGAATGGGTTAGATGGTCTCATCCAGAGGGTAGTGGTCAACGGCTCAATGTCCA
>NW_008824053.1:9501709-9505369 GCF_000699105.1 Pygoscelis adeliae | reverse complement strand
TAGACTAGGTATAAGGAAGAAATTTTTTATGCTGAGGTTGGTGAAGCACTGGCACAGGTTGCCCAGAGAGGTGGTGGATGCCCCATCCCTGGAAACATTCCAGGTCAGGTTGGACGGGGCTCTGAGCAACCTGATCTAGTTGAAGATGTTCCTGCCCACGGCAGGGGGGCTGGACTAGATGACCTTTAGAGGTCCCTTCCAACCCAAACTATTCAATGATTCTATAATTCTATGATTCTGTCTTGAATAGCAGAAACTGGACATCGTGACTATCTTTTTTACTCAACAGAGTAGGTGAATTAACTCATGCTGATAATTGGTGGTTTTCAAGCCAGCTAGTTTAACCTAGTTGAAGTATGTCTGCAGCACAGACCTCTGCTGCTCTGTGGATCTGATTTTCATACAGAAAGAAAATGTTGGTAACTACACAGAGAAGATCTGATTCTTCTCTCATTTTAAGTGTAGCAAAGCAAGAGCTAATGAGGATGCCAAATGGCTCCCTGTATATGAATATAAAATACATATACATAATACCACTCTAATTTACCTGCTGGCAGGTCTGGCACGGCTGAGTGTATGCTGAACCTGTGACCATTTGAACTTTCTCTTCACAACTGTTCAGGTCCTTGGATTTGGTCACATAGACTATGTTTGCTCTCTTGTTTTCCTGGATTGCATATGTTGTGTTGCAAATACCTCCGATCCCAGCCTGGCAAAAATGAGAATGTGACCAGAGAAGTTCACCCCTATGCAAAGCTTCATCAATTCCCCACATGGGCTATCCTGTTTAATTCTGTATTTTCAAAATTCCTGATAGAAATGAATGATTTTTTATTTATGGTACTCTCCAGAAGCAAAATCAGGATGATCGTTACTTTCATCTCTTTTTTACATGTACAGGTTTCCAGTAAGCCAAACCACAGTTTCACTGAGAGAACTGAAATTCTCAAAAGTTTCACTGAGACAAGATTTGGAGCCTCAGAAAAGGTGAGTAACAATTTCCAGTTGGAGCTGTTGATTATGAAATACGATTTAAGGACTATTAATAAAAAGTGCCAAAATAATTTGATCAATCAGAATAAAATCTCAACAGCAAAGTACTTTAAGGTTGCAGATAACATTCTGCCCTTAAAAATTGCTTTTATAGACAGCTTACAAATGCCTATGAAACAGGCCTTGCAATCGCAGATGATCTGTCACAATATGAACAGCAATAATTAAAAAGAATTTCAGGACAGCAGAGTTTTGATTATGGGTTTTCCTGAGTTGGCAGTTTTAGCTCAGATCTTCAATAATATTTCAAGCATATATATTTATAAGATCTCTTAATCTCTTCAGTCAGTGAGAAGATTTTTGGAGAGGAAAATATTTGATTGCATTTTAGGAAGAAGGGTTATTTTCATGATTTTTTTATTGTTATTGATAGCATAGACACTCCAGAGAGCAGCTCGGGGCTATGTCAGAACAGCAAAATGATCATGTGGTGGTTGGGAGGCAAGACATACCCACTTCATCTTTAGCTTAATATTCCTGAAGACGCTGTGGCTTCAGAAAGGGCTAAAAATAAGAATTGCCTAAGCTTTCTGAAAGACTTGTACTCTTGCAAATACAGGTGTGGGGCTCCTCTGCAGACTGCAAGGTGTGGCAGAGACATCTAGACTTTAAATGGGAATGTCCAGCCCACCGGGCTCAGTGGGATGAAGTAGCCTCCTGCCTAGCTGGACATTCTAGCTGCGTACAGTTCACCGCTAGCTCAGATACCATTACCCTACACACTGCAGGATGTGATGTAGACTTTCCCAAGTGAGTCCTTTAAACCTCTCTGCAGCTCAGATTTTGGGACTAATAACACTTATCTTCCTTTACAGATTGACTTGAGATTGTCAAGCAAGGGTGCCAATGTTCATTAATCATTTGCTGTCTGAGAAAAGCAAAGAAAACTTGGAAACGATTCTAGGAGGTGAAGTCACGTATATTGCTCAGCAGCTACAGTAGGACATATTACTAACTGAATTAGAAAGAATGAAGATGTAGAACTAGATATGAGAAAACACCACCCAGGTTTTTATGTGCAACAAGCAGCGTGAAAATATTAAATCATGTAGTTCCTTCCCCAGAAACAACTCTACTTACATAAAAATAAATTTTTAAAAAATTAAAGTTACTCCGGTCTGCATTTTCAATAAAAATAACATGAAAGTATAATAATTTCAAGGTTTTTGCTGATCTCTGAATTGAATGTAGTCTAATCAATGTAAATATGGTTTCATGAAAACTAAACACATTGCAATTTCTGCGGTGAATAGTAATATCAGATGATTTACCTTGACTAAGATATTAAAACCTGAAAAACAGTGGAAATTCCAATAGAGCATCAACTGCAACTGTCAAAGCTATTACAGTAATGTCATGGCATATATACTGTTTTCCTCCTAAAAGAGGAGATAGAAGAGATTAAAGTATATATGATTGGTAAAAAAGTCAAATTACTGTTATTTTAGCTTTAACCTTGTGCTGTATGTTTAAGCTTGTTTTTATACAGTATTCAAATTTTATGTAGGCTTCAGCTTTCACAGGAGTTTACTTTCTCTAGAATCACAAGCCAGATTTTCTAAGGGTCTAATACTGCAAATGCATTTTCTGAAATAATTTGATCAGCCAGATTAAAAATCTGCTATTCTGCTGTCCCGCTTAGCTACTGCTCCATCAAATGTTGTCCCATAAGAACAACTTGATCATAATTTCCCAAGCTTAGGTGTTTCTTGTTAGCGAAGTCTATGCCAAGGATGAATTCAGAAAATGCAGCAGCAGAACCTGAAGAGAAGGCTTATTTACTTACAAAGTGACCACGATGCCCAAAAAGCTCACCTCCTGTAAGCTGTATGAATGCTGCATCTTCTTTATACTTAGCTCCAGTGCATTCAGAATCCCTCTGTAGATGTTCAGACCATCATCCGAGACAGAATCGGGAGCCATAAGGTTTCCAACATGGCCACTGCTATACTCAAACTTGATGGGATTACTAAGTTGCCCGGTTAGTACCTGGGTTAGTTTGAGTGATCGAGAGAATGAGCTCGTAGGCCAGACACCATTGTACTCTGCTGCTTCGATTGAGTGAATCTAGAACAAAGGGGGAATATAATTCCTCTTTAATTTCTTCAGTTAACTTTTTTCAATGCACATAAGCATCTAGAGCTTTACTCATGTCAAAAATACACTTTTAAATAACACAAAGCCTCTTCAAAGTGAAAACTTAAAAGTTGTCATTTAACATAGCTAGTATCGATATACATATTTCCATATATAAAAGGAAAGGGTAATGCAAATGACTGTGATATTTCCACAGTCACTGCACTCTGTTCTGTTTCATAGATAATCCATATTGTGAAAGGTTGACTTGTATGAAGAAATGAGCCAGAGAAGAGCCGCATGAAGCAGGTTGCTACCCAAAAGTAGTATGGAAGATCTGCAGGAAAATGCAGGAGAAAGTTAGTGTTGCATAAAGCATCATTAACTCCTGTTGTGAACTCTGCCGTCTCCCTCGCTGGGGTCACAGAGCACAGACAGCAGTCAGAAACTAATAACAACATGGCTGCTGGGCCAGCCAGATAGTCATAATTAGTTTGAGCAGTGGAGAGCAGATTACAAAAATTGTCCTTC
>NW_008824053.1:9497730-9501677 GCF_000699105.1 Pygoscelis adeliae | reverse complement strand
GGCTCAGGCACTGCCCCCAACCCTGCTCTGCACTTCACACTCCAGCCGCAACCTGGGGCACATCCAAGCAAGTAGAAAGTTGTGCTAAACTGTGCATAACTCAAATGATTTCTACCCCATGGGAATGGGGCATGTTTAGCTTAGTTTTTCAGGGGACCCTTCCCTTCTATATATTTTGACAATTTAAAGAGATTTTTCTCTGTCACCTCAGGCTGGCAATGTGATGCAAGACACGGATTAATTTCTCAAAAAGCCACACAAACTAAATCCTCATACAGCAAATCGCTGGAGACTGCACTTTCATATTTATTTTTGTTATTGTTGGTGGAGATCACTGCCAACCCCAGTAACTGAAGCTTACAGAGGAGGCTGTTATGGAGCAAATCCCTCATGCTGCCTCTTGGACATGCTTCTGGCATATTGCATATGGGCAGGTTTGGGACTGCTCTGCAGGGTCAGGGCGAAGTAGTTTTCCCCAGCCCTCGGGGCCCAGTCAGGACTTATGCTGTCTGCTAGGTTTTGAACACAGCTGGCAATTCTTACTTGTGGGTTTGCGATGAAAAAATCGTCAGCTGGAAACCGCCCAGGGAACACAGCTTTTTGCTCGGGCTGAATGTGAACTAGTAGGCTGTAGATGAAAAATTAATTCCCTGAACCATCCCTCTGAACTGTCTAATTTAAATGTAACAGCAGCAAAATAAACTTCTCCCAGAGCAGAATGGAATAAATGTATCGTTACCTTTCATTTAGAACTTGCCCCAAAATATCGTGATTTTTTTTTCTTTTCTCTTCTTTTTCTTGCCTGAAATTCTTTCTGTATTTATTTTTTAAACAGAAAGTTTTTTCCCAATGCATGAGGGCAGGTGGAGTGGTGTTGGAAGGTTTTAGGGAACAGGAGTCAATTTTTGGTGGAGACTTACCCTGACACACCGAGAGCTGTTTTGGCAGGAATGGGGGAGGATGTGGGGCGAAGACAAGACTGCTTCTGCCTCCTCTCTGCCAGGGAAGCCTTCTACTCACCAGTACAGATGTGTGGCTCTTATCTCCTTGCTTTTTTGCAGAAAAATCCAGCCATTTGCAGAGGTCATGGAAAAGCAATGTTTCCTGTCTAGATCTATTATAATTTGAACTTATAAAAACACCTAGTAACAGAAGGCTAACTCCGGCTGGAAGGCTACGGCATTTACAAGCATTTATCAGACAGTCACCAGTCTTTTTCATCTGCAGTTTTCAATTTGCCAAACAAAAGCTTTTAAAAAGATCATTTTTCTTCCACATATACACGAGACTAAGTGGAGTTGGTGTAAAGCAATTGAGGAGTGCGTTTCAATACATTCATTAGAAGCACGTATAGGCTTCTGTTAAAGGCAAAAGTGTTTTTCATGTAATCAGAACTCTTAGTAATTACTCAGCATGCAGTAAAAATATACAACTGAGGATGACAAAGAATGTCATTTGGGACCCTGTAGAAAAAGAAGCCACCAGATGACATTAATTATGCTAAATATTGAATCACATCCAGCTACTGTCACATGTTTTATTGACTTTTGTTTGCTGGTTACAAAATCAGTTGATTAAATAATCCTAGGTTGTATAGTTTGGAACAATTGGATTGATCCAGTAATAAATTATTGTGCATTTCAAATTACATTCCATTGTCTCCCTGACCACAAAGCAGAAGAAATCCTTCAAGCCCAAGGTTGGCTTGAGCTGAGAATTACCTGGCAAAGTGCAAATAGAATTTAGGGCACTGCATCAAAAAATAATAGTGTTAGTCACATTCTCCCTGAGTAAGCACAACACATGATGAAACTTAATTACTTCCCAAAAGCTTAGAAAAGAATTTTACCTTTCAAATTGAATACATTTTCTTACCCTAATAAGACAAAGTTTTGGCCCAATACCACTAATTTCCACTTTACTTTTTATTCTTATTCCAGCTCTTGCAAGTCCTTTCTCTGGAAGTCCACTGAGAAGCATGCTTTCATAATTAAACGTATAAACCTTGTTTTCACTGAAATCGGGTTCTGCAAAGAAATAGTTCCCATAAAACATTATAGAGACTGTACGGAACATATTAAAGTAGCTTTATTAGAATGTATGGAACAAAAAAGATGAATTTGTTCATTTTTGCATTGCACCTGAACAAAATTAGCTGTTGTAAAATTATATTAAACATTGATACACTTTTCAGATTCTATTTTGAATTTCACTCATTATAATTATATTAGCTGATAGGAAAATTACTTACGATAATTAAGATGCTGGCTCCCTGAAAGAGAAGGAAAAAAAAAGAGAAATGAAATGACAAAGCAAAAAAACCCCTAAAATGTTAATGTATTTTAGTATGAAAGGCTGTATCTCATCTTGTACATATGGCATAACTCTTTCTAATTAACTTTACTTCTAGTTCAGCACATAGCCAAAAGCCTTTTTTCCCTAAACAACAAAAAAATTGTCATAATTTTTTCTATAAAATGTTAAAGTTCATGCTTGTAAGTGAACTATACTTAGATTTGGAAACCTTTTCCTGAATCTATTATTTTAAATTCATCAAAGCAGATAAGTTACTTACCCACCAGGGTTAAAACCAGGGCTAGTATCAAGCCCCTCATGATGGGGATAAAGTAAAGGAGAACATGCTGGGTTCTCTTTTATAAAGGTATGCGCTATCACATGTTTCTTTTGGCATGTTGGTTTGACAAATAAGCGTATTTTAGAACGTGTATTGATCAATCAAAAAATAAACATTTCTGAGGTCATGAATGCTGACAACTTCAAATCACCTCATGATTTCAACTAACTTACTTTCTATGTGCAATAGAGATTTCATTTGCTATTTTTTCCCCCAATTTCTCCACATTGTAGCTATATAGTAAAACAATAATTAAAATTTAAAATTAAATAAAAATAGTTCCTCAATCATAACTGAAATAATTCAGCTTTTCTCCAATCATGTCTTCAATCTCCTGATAATTTGCTCTTGCTAAGGGTCACAGCTTTGGAGACACACCTTGCTCTGTCACATTGAAACTCTACTTTTAGAGGAGAGTTTGTGATTGATTTCATAGATTATAATTGAGATACCTTAGAGCTCATAGACATGCAATGAGAAACTGTCTTTCCATGGTATCTACCATGGCTGTCTTTCCAAGCATATCTTATTACCGACACCTGGGAAGACAAATCTTGTCAGTATGACGTTCATATTAGCTTCTGGCTGATGGTCAAAGTTCATATGATGAAAACAGGAGGGAAATGAATGTCTTTGTTTACGAGAAGAACCTAAGAAAAAATGAGTTACATTTCCAGAAGGACCTCAGTGAGCTGGGATCGTTGGGTCATTCTCAGTGGGTTCTCATGGGGCTCTGGCTGTTGCCACTTTGGGGAAAATATATCCAGAATTTCCCACTTGTAGTAAAAACATTTAGACCAAACCTTAGCAAAACTAAGTCAGTAGGGAGTTTGTTCCCTAACCTCAGTTATACATATGTTTTGCAAGTGTTTAACATTTACTTTGAATTCAAGCTTGTCTTTTGGTCAAATGGTAAATTAAATATCCCGTAAAAAACCCACCTGGGTACAAGGGTTACTGAGGGGGCAGGAAGGAGAGCTCAGGAATGTATATCTGGTATTTCCTTGAGGCTGAGAAAGGTACGACATACTTGCAAGTAACGCACATAGTCAGGCAGCTAGACTCTCTACTCCAGGAGGAGAACAAGGTTTTCTCGGCTGTTGCTATTCATCAGGGAGGAGAAGGGTGAAACCCGAGCACAGGTCCTGAGGCCTCCACCATCGGCCCTGAGAATATGTTTACTGCAGGCCCCACCAAACAGTCCCTTTACACGATTACTTCATTTACTTGGAGCGATGCCACCTGACTGAGGTACAATGAAGTTTATTATTGCGGTGCCAGTGCACCTGAGCTGGAGTCAGGGATGCAGCCG
>NW_008824053.1:9490138-9497564 GCF_000699105.1 Pygoscelis adeliae | reverse complement strand
GGCGGCTCGGCCCCTCCGCTCTGCCACTGCTCCCTGCAGCCGCGCTGGCTGGACAAACAGGGGAAAGCCAGAAGTCAAACGAGGGCTGTCTCGTTTGGGCACCTTTGCTACCGATACCTCCAGAAATCTCGAGAATTTTAATATCGCAGCTTGCTTTCATGAAGGGAAAGATACGCAACTGGATGAGTAGTCAGATCTTCCCTGAAATGAAATGTGTGTCTAGTAAAATATTTACAAATATATGTTAGAGATATGAACCGTTACAAGAGATTAATAATTGGGTGTTAGTTCACTGTCGATTCAGATGACGAAAAATTAAGCGCACATGGATTTTCCCTGATGTTTTCTTCTAGGGTGCTAACTAATGCGTGAGATATGACAAGATGCACCACGTTTGCGGGCCCTGTGAAATCCAGCAGCACACCTTGGCTGGCACATATGCACTGTCAAATGTAGTTAGAAATGCCTTACAGTCACATTTTCTGCAGCCAGAATGGAAGTAAACGCACAGCAGCAGTGTAATACTGTAAGCGGTAACATGCAAAACTCTCCTGCTTCGGTCACCCTGCTTTTACGGCACTGCTCATCAGTGCCACAGCTTGATCTCTGCAGTAATATGGGCTGTCGTGCTCAACTAGCCACAGGACAGAATATATAAGAATATATATATCTTGTATACAGAACTATATAAGCGAGACTATTGATTTAAACATTGTTATTAACAGCATATTGAAATAATCTCTAAGGGACACATACATATTAAAATGGAGCTATAACATTTTTCAAGTTTAATAAAAGGCTTTATAATTAAGGTGTAACATAAATAGATTTGTGCTAACTGGGTAGTGAAAATACTGCATTTCTTTTTTTAATGGGGAACACTGGGTCTAAGCTTGCAATAAGAATGTAGACAGCTGATTGCTAAACAGTTAGCTAAAATAATTAAGAGTGTGCAGGCTGCTGTGTTCTCTTCATCTGCGGCATGTCCCCTTTCTTTTCAATAGCTCCTCTCTATCCAGGCTTGTTGTCTTGGGGTGAGGAGAAAGTGATCTCAGAATTGTTGTACCCATTATTACTTTAAAGGGACAACCTAATAAATTCACTAAGTGGAGAGGAGACACAGCTAGACTTTGAGGGTCACAGCACTGGGCTCTAATCCTTTCTCCTTTCAGCTAGCTCTGAGGGAATAAACAGGCAATCTATCACTTTAAGGAAATGGATAAAAGGAGGAAAGGTGAGCGCCACGCTTTTTAAAGCTGATACGATTTTTCTTAAACATTCGACATGTCATGTTAGTGAGCAAGAAAATACATGAAAAATAAATAAAATGCAATTAAACAGGCCCTCCACAAACAACTTCCAAGTGCCTAATTTGGTTGCAGAGGAAGGAACTTTAATGTGGGCATGGGCTTTATATGCAAGCAGTATCTTTTTCTTTTTTTTTCTTTTTTTTAGGCATAAACAATGAAGAAAAGGAATTCTTAAAAAGCAATGGGAAATATCTTGGGATTTTTTTTTTTTAAGGAAGAAAATTTATGGTGTCGAGTGTTATAGAGAGCATGACAGCTGTATAAGAGGTGCAATAAGATGAGGTAGACTGCTTTGAATTTACAGGGCGCTTGCACCATAAATGAAACATGAATACAGCCTAATTAACCTGATTAGAGCTATTGCTTCTACACTGCAATTGTCTTTACATAACACATTCTGCTTGAGTAACAGAGTCTTATTATCTGCTGTTGTACTGCTGCCGATAGCTCTGCGCTCTCCTTGTTCTGTATTCATACTGCTGAATTATGGTGCAGTGATGCCATTTCCATCCTGCTAATATATAGCCTAACGACAAAGCAGGGATTAGCAAAACAGCTCCCAAGCAACCACAGCAGGTTAAAATAGATATAATCAGTTGGCTAAGCTAAGTGATTTTTAGCCTTCAGTTTTCCTCATTTCTAAAGATGAAGAAACCTTACTTAAAAAATTTAAAAAAATATTCACACCTATTTCATATTTAACATTCACTCCTTGAATTTTTTTTCCCCAAATATTCAGCATTTGCTATTGTAGCATAGCCTCCAAGATAATGTTTGATATTCTCTCCAGAGACTCTGGACATTGTCTAATGAATAAGAATGTGTTCTGGGTTGGGCTAAATTGCCATATGCTGATTCTAGTACATTCACAAAGGGATTTTGTTACATTAGCTTGCTTTAAAAGGTGCTTTTGTTTTTTTGTCCATTCCTTTTACTAGAAGGAAACCAACAGGCCCAATTCCCTGCTGTTATGCCAGTTTGATGCTGGCACACCACCAATGAAGTGATAACTGTGGGAATTGGATACATGGTTTGCAAAATGAAAGAGGCAGAAATGCTATTTATATTTTGTCTAGCTTTTGGAGTATGCATGGTTTGAAAGATGCTGTTGGTCTAGATTTATAGAATAGCTGTAGAGTGTTGTTTTGATAAATTTGTTTTTTGTTAATATATGCTGTTAAGCCAAAGCCATGTCTTTGTGCATTTCAAGTGAAGTAGTCAGTGGGACTGTTCCTGACACCTAGCATGGATTTGCCTGTAATTTCCAGAGAAAAGAATGAAATTAAGAAAAAGAGAGGAAGAGTGTGGAATCCAACTCTGACATTCTCAATCTGAAAACATCGTTTTGATACAACTTACTTTACCAATATGTTCAAAGGGTTTTATTTTCATTCAAATATGGAAAACACATTCTGAAACCTAACAGTCCATTGTCATCGCTATCATCATTGGCTCATCAGCCAACATACTGATTAAGTGGCTTCAGGATGTTCCCCCCTTTCAGTATATACTATTTCCCAAGTCATTCAGTAGGGTTAAATGTTAGACAGCTTGCCATCTGAGATTTGAGTCATGTCATATTTGAGGACTGCTGTTTGTTATGTAGTTCTATTGCACTAGAAGATAACTTCAAGTTTATCTTAACCCTAACTTAGACTTCATGGTCACAGCATGATTAGCTGCTGTGGCATTGGTACTGACGGGAAATCAGGTAGCCCTGAAATTTAGCCTTGTCATGCCTCCACCTCAGTCACTTTGGGGATGAAATGGTGACTGCACATATAGCACACCGGAGAGCTCTGTGCACTGCATTAAACATTGTTCTACTATAGGCTGAGTCCTGCTTGTAATTGCATGCTTGGTTAGAGCTATCATGGCTAGTAACTTATCCAGAGGGAAAAATACCTGTGTAATGTTTATTCCAATGTACTCTGACTGTATAGAATGTGGGCACTGCTGCAGGGAGGTGAGGAGATCCCCGGCCATCCCATGTGCCTTAGGATGAACGGCAGGAAGAGGGAGCTTACCTGTTTTAGCAGACTTGGCATCAACAACCCTTTTGCAGGAGGTGCTGTGAGCACATAAACAAGTTGCCACTTCAGAAAAAGGCCCACTGTCCTCTGTAATCCCGTGTGAGGATACTTTTCTCGGAGGAACAAGGCCTGAGTCATTGGTGAGAGAATCTTAGAAAGAAGAAAATTCTCAATTCTTTCTTTTCTTTACTTCAGGCCAAATATATTAGGGCTGCAAAACTTCAAACTCTCCTAAGAAATTAATTTGGATTTTTTTTTAAAGTGTGGATTTCTACAAATATGTAATGAATTCTCAAAATTGCTACTTATTTTGTGGTTCCACCCAAAATGTGCAAGATTCTTTATGAATGAAGGGGAAAGCATTGACTTTTTTCCCCAGAAGCCAATATTCTCAGGTATAATGATGATTATTTTTCTGTTTTATAGACCTTCACCTTAGTGACTTATTCCCTTATACCACAGAACCACTGCAAGAACATGATGGATCTGGATCATCACTTTCTAGTGTCAGAGTATCAGGTAAGTTTATGGTATCAGGAAGAAGCTCAATATGAACTTGCTCTCAGTACAGAATATATGAGGTGTGTGATACCTTAGTTTCACAGCACTGGGTCACTGTGACATTGGGTCATGGGTCAGATAAGCAGTGTATTATTCCCAAGGAAGGAGCAGATAATACTCTGCCAGTTCAAACAACAGGCATTAACTTTACCCTCGGGGGGAAAAAAAAAAGTAAAATCACCTACCGGTATTTAATCAATGACTTTGTCTTGCAAAGATTAAAAGGTCTAATCATATAAAAATAAGAATACAATTTTGTTTTTAAGTTACTGTGAAAGTTAGTTCAGTAATAAATTGAGCACCATATGTTTCATTACTTTGAAAGAAAGTTGCTACATGATTATTCCCACTACAACATATATTAATCATAATCCCGTTTTCTGTATAAGACAATTGCAGTTTAAAATATTAAATGGAGCACTGATGTTCATATCTGCTTATCAAGGAATGTAGACTCACTACAGTGCTGTTTCCACATTGCCCATAAACATCAGAGGACAAACTAACTCTTGAACACACCTTTGGCTAAGCCTATGAAGAATTAATTTCTTCCCCCTAATATAAAGAATGAAGGCTGAACAAATTCCTATATCCAGGAGATGTTGGATCTGGATGCAGATCCAGGCTTGCAATTTTCAGCTGACTGGTGTCTTACACTCTTACACAACTGCATTTTCTCCCATCTTGCAGAAAATTTCTTACCCATTTGACCGGGAACAGTTCTAACTTCTTGTGGTAAAGACTGTCTTTTGCTGCAGGAAGCATTTAACTTGGCCAGAACACTACAAATGCTGTTCTCCAGCATGGTGTGTGCAGCCTTAATGTTTAACTGCTCAAATTCTATTTTCAAGGCTTTTTAGTATGAATATAGGCAAAATTTAAAGGCAGATTCTGGCTCACTACACTCTCAATCCCACACTGAAGTTCATGGTATTTGTTCATGGAGTTTAACCGGAGCTATATCTAGTATATACTGACACTAATTTGCTCTTTGAGTAATCACAGTATCTTCAGTGCAAACACTCAAGGAATAAAATAGTTCTCAATATGAATAGGGCTTGAAAATCTGTTCTATCATGGATACCTCCCAGAACATTTAAAAAAGTTCTTTAAGACTTTATTTCAGAAATCATCCGGTTTCTTAACTGTTCTTTTTTTTTTTTTTTTTTACAGTAATATCTAAATTCATTTCCTTTTGCTCATCTCTAGAGAAAACTTTAGGAAGATTGTTATTTTCTTGGTGTTCAAAGGCAAATGACTGGGAAAGCAACTTCTGAATGTAATTTTCAAGGAATTCCTGCACTGATTAACAAACAATGTTCGTCTCAAAACTGAAATTGGACATAATTATCCATTTTTTTTTAATTCTTCAGGGAAGGCAATGGAATGAAGCCAGATTCCATGGACATTTTCTACAGTTTTGTCTCGTTGGCTTTCCTTTCTCCTCTGACAATTTAGTTGTGATTCATTCACAGGCTGAGTTTCTTCTGGGATAAACTGATTGGGTCAGTTTACCCCAGCTGTGTATCTAACCCAACCCAGTATTTTAAAATTTTTGACATAGGAAGATGTTGGTTGATGCTACCTTCTTATTTTTCTAGAGGCTTTCTAACATCTAAATTCCTTTGAACTGATTATTAGTGCCTGAACCCCATAACTGAGTGCTTGTGCTGCAAAACACAAAGAAACCTAAGTATTATCTAGTACATACTTTAAACATTCCTATTAATTTTCACAGAATTTCTGGACACTGTGACACTTAAAATGAAAACTGGAAGAAGTAAAAGTAAATGGAAATTTGTCATCCTCTTCATTTAAAGATTGATTTAAGACCTTTCCTGCAGCCAATAAGACTATTTGGATTCACACACCTGTGAGTTTTCTGAAGTGAACTTCAACTTCACCACTTCGTTCTGTACTTGTGCACTTGTAAATACATGCAGCATATAACCCTATGAGGTATAATAAATGTATGCATTTAAACACATATATTTATTTTAACTCCTAACTAGTTATACAAACATCCTATACCACTTGTGTTCTTGGTCTAGCCACCACTGGCAACTACTCTTCAGCGCAGGTGCCTGTGGCTGCCATCTGACACACAGTTTCAGCTGAACTACCTATTAACACAGCCAAGACTCGTAACACAGGATTTTTTTCAGTTTATAAAGCTGAAATCTCTTTCTCAGTGTAACTATTACTCATAGGCATTACGGATTTTTTGAAATCTGTCCATGTTTAGGCTCTCCAGACAGCTCCTGGGCTTTCTGTAGCAGCAGTGTGCTTGAGCCGTCGTTCTAATAGATGATGGCGGTGCCATTGTTGAACTTGCGGTCAAAAGATGCCATCATTTTAGGTAGAAGTGTTGATGCTAAATAATTCAAGGTCTTTCTGGAAGGTAGCAGCCCTATAACCTTTCAGTTCTCCTCACCAACCAATCTACAAAGAAATGTTGCTAGGCGAAGCTATGGAGGAGTGTGGGAACAGCTCGTCTTCCAGGCATAAAAGTAACCGCTGGTAACGACAAAGGGAAATTAAAATACGAGACATACAGCTGTAAAAGAAAATATGCTCTACATGAAAGCACATCAGCAGCTCCATCTGTAAATTTCCACTCACCCAACATGTTGGGAAAGGTATAGAAAAAGATAAAAGGGAGTGACAGCAGTGCATGTACCAAGACTTAGGCAATGTCTGAAGAGAGGGTAACAAATGCTCTGTCTTAATGAAGCATGGAAAAGAAACCGATCTCACAGTAAGTTTGAAAAGCCAGGCCAGTCACCTGGGAAACAAGAAAAAAGGAAAAACAAGCAAATAGGCTATCAGCTCAAACCTCACAAAGCAGTCACGAAATAAAACTACCACAGACTTGTAACTTAGTGGTTAATAGGCTCTAAAATTATAGCACTGTTTACACTACACGTGGAACCGCAGGTATGTGAGCCAACCTTAGCACTGAAGAAGATAATTACTGAAGCAGCAGGTTCAAAGTATATTGAAATGAAGACCATTAAAGGTATTTCTAGAGACATTTCTCTGACTCCAAGGAGCAGTTTAGCGATGGGCTTGAAGCAGTCTGCCTTTTCATCCTGATGTTACAGCAAAAGGGATTTTGTTGCCATTTAAGGGGTAAATTGCCTCTTCCTCTCAGAAGGAGTGAGACCTGTGGACAAATCTTAAAGATGGACCTGGACTGAGCCCATGGACCTCCAGTTGTGAGAAATAAGGTGCCAAGGACTACCGCCAAAGGCAAACTGAGGCAGTGTGCTTCTTCAGAAACAGTGGGAAGAATAGTTGCTGAAGTTGCCTTGAGCTGCCTGCAATGAAAGGTGGTACACGGGGTGAAGAGAAGACTTTCGGGAGCTGTATGAAAGGGCAGGTTCAGGGAAATAGCCAGGTTTTTCACGAAGGTACTCCCTGACCCTGAGAGATAAGGGAAGCACAAGGCACACAAGAAGCCGACAACAGCTTCAGACTGACCTGGAGAGAGGGAAGAGACACCGGACTTCCCAGGGAAAG
>NW_008824053.1:9477053-9490128 GCF_000699105.1 Pygoscelis adeliae | reverse complement strand
GGAAAGAGCCGTTTGATTTCTCAACATAGTACTTTGCCCTCACTGTCACTCATTTTGCTCTGGAGCCTTATAAGATCTTCGACCTAAAACAGGTGTTTTTGTCCCACTAATGATACTTAATTGGAAACCTATTGTTTTTACAGAGAGACTCTTAGGTATCCTCAATAGGCAGATTGAAATAACATGCGGGAAAAAGGGATTTAAACTGAAACACACATTTTATTACCTCAGCATTAAGTAGTTTATTTTTGGCTCTCTGTCTTGGGGAAAAATTATTTGGACTTGTCCTTGTAAACAAAAGAAGATAGAGACGTTTAAATAAATTTAAATAAATACACACCAAAAAATACTCTGGAAACAAATGAGAATAATTTGAAGCCACACAATAAAGAAGATAGATATATATAGAAAATTCTACTTTTCCATTTTGAAGCCCATTTAAAATTGTTCATATGAGAAGGCTGGAAAAAGGGGCCTACTTCACTCTCTTATCTGAAGCCAGGAGCAAGTGTACAACGCAGAAAAAAAAGGAACAAAAAATAAACTTTTTTTCCCCTTTGATCCCTCTCCGGATCCTTCAGAACAATATAAGAGAGCTTCAGGTATTTTCTTTTTCTTAGTCTTGCACTTCTGGAAGACCCCTGAATTTCATATATTCTGTTTTTCCCAGTTGGCTTTTCTTTCTTATCTAGAAAAGTTATTCTAACATCTCTCACCATTTTCAGCCTGTCTCTTGCTTTGTGGCACTATAGACACAGTGACTCTGTCCCAAACTCAAAGCTGAATGAGAAGCACAGTGCAACAATACCCCTCAGATGGTTCCTTGATCTCTTGAACAGCTCATGCTGCAGTTCTCTAAACCTCTCACTAATTCACATTGCTTCACGGGGACTTAAACTGTACTAACTATGAAGAAGACTGAATAAAACCGGAGAGAGATGAGTACTCTTCTTAGCTGTCTGGAGAACAGAAAGGGAGCTCCGTTTAAACCATCCTTTAGGTGCTGCTGCCTCCTCGCGTGGTGCCCTGGCTATGCCACTGTGACAGAAAGTTTGACATTGACCTTGCCCCTTCCCTTCCCTCCTTTTTGCACTCACACAAAGATGTGGGAGGCACTGTCTTCCCAAACTGCTCTCGAAACTGGTCTTGTGTTTACCATAGACATTGCTAATAAACAAATAAGCAAAAAAAAAGCCCCACAAAAAACCCAACCAAACAACCCCAAAAGGCCAAAGAGTTATTTGTACAAAATGTTCTCTGTCTTCCTTGCGTATATGCTATGCTGATTACCATGTATGTTAACGGCTGCCACAGGGACTCTAAAAGGGAAAAAGCCCAGCTTTGCCTCAGCACTACAGCACAAGGGATAAAAAGAAAGGGAGAAAGAGCAAATACGTAGAAAGCAGTCCAACGACCTGATTCACTTGCAGCAACTTACTTTGCTGGCAGTAATTCATGTGCTGTGGAGGGAGGAAGGCACTCCAAGCAGGGATGTGGTGGGAGAGAAAAGAATGCTGACTTATGAGCTCCACTCGTACAAATAAATGTTACTGCTTGCTTGTGAAGTACAAGAGGTAACAACAGTTAAGGTATATCTGCTTGAAGGAGGTTAATAGGGATGCCATCTCTCTCCACATTTCTGTTTCTTACTCTAATTCATTAGGTAAGAACTCTCCAGCAACAATTTGTCTTAACCTCATTAACAATCTCTGACAACTGCTTTCTCTCCAGCTTTGCTTCCCCCAAATTCTCATGATCAAGACAGACACAGTTCTTAGTTTTCTTTTCCCCGATTTTATTTTTTTTTTTTAATGAAGGCCTGCAGTATGTAATGAACGATTGCTGCCAGGAGCACACTGCAAAGCGTCTATGTGACGGTTATGTGAGAGGTTCATAGTCTTTCACGTTCCATAGTATAGAAGTGAGCCTTTGGGGCACCTCAAAAAGTTTTAAAACACTTGATTTCATTCAGGGAAGAATCAAAGAGTTTCACTAGAAGAAATTGTCTTTACACACATAAAAAATGAAGGTTTCTAAAGGGATCTTTTAGTTAGATGACAGAAAAACTGCATTTTGTAATACCCCAGGGGTTCTTTTAATAAGTCACTGAAAAGTTCCATTTGACAAGTTAAACCTTGAATTTTTTTTCATACTTATTATAGCCAAGGAGGTGCTAACCTAATACAATGGGCAAAGAAGTGTTATCACAATACAATAGACCAGACAGAGTTTGTACAATGCTGGGCAATAAGGGATCTCACTATAATGAGTGAGACAAGCAGTGTCTGCAACATAAGAAGCATGCTTCAGAAAAGAGAAAAGAAATGTGTTTGGTTTGTAACTGGTCATTTTATAGCTGCAATTGTAACCCAATACAGTGACCTCAAGATGCTTAGGAGTTTTCTTTAAAAAGTAGAATGATCATTTCAGAGGTTCACAGGCCAAAAGGAACTGTTATGGTACCTAAACTAGGGGCCTCAGTAACACAGGGTATAGATTTTTGCACAGTGTTGCCTCTATCTAACCTGATAATTTGGAGTTACAGCAGTGGTGTTAGGCTGGGGCTTAGTTTGGCCCTCTATATTGCTCACGTTGATACGCTGTGAGGACTATGGAAGTATTTAGAGGACGAGATGAGAGAGTTACTCCTGGTTTCCATTTAACTATATATCTGACAAAAAGTTGCATAAATTAAGTCTGAAATCACTTCGTTTTCTGTACTTTTTTGGTATCTGTTTCCATGATCTTTATTATATTCTTGGCCTTCAAGTTACTTTCTTCCATTTGTACTCACTTCCCAGCTCATGCTCAAATTTCAAGGAGCACTAGCTCCAGCATCAGGATAGTCCTGTAGAAAATATGAAGGGTGTTTTACTAGAAGAATGTTCCCATCCACCACATCATTCTAAAGCACAATGTGGGCAAAGGATGCTCAGAAGAAAGCCATACAATGTGCTATATGTAAATCTCCACAGGTATTCAGCAAACTACACTCTGCAAATTTATGTGACCTACTTTTTCAGATTGTTTAGCACCTAACAGTATCCTTGCTGCCAATCAAATGGCAACTGCAAATATTATATATGCCCTTGATCTGGGAAGAATAGAATGATCTACGGATAACTTGAACAAAACTTGGGCGAGGTGTAGGAGAAAATGACATGGGTACGAGTTCAAATTTACACCACAGCTGTATGAATGCTTGGCTGGGGAAAAAGTGCTGCTCGTTCACTTGGTAAGTGGCCAGAATGAAATATGTGGGGTAGAACGGTGACATTAAGCATAATTGTAATATACAGAGATACAATTTGGATCGCTTAGATATGCACATGACAGGTATCTGAAAGTCCAAGTAGCACCTTTCCTGATTACCAAGAAGGCCTAGTGCAAAGCTTCATACAAAACAGTGACATGCTTGAAAATTTCTGTCAGCAATCATAATGTATGATGCATTCACTTCTCTGATGTAGGTATGAAAAGGAGGTGAGCAAAGTATGTCGGAGTTATTTGGTGCAGTACAGTTTAAGGAGGAGTGGACTTACTTCTGGACCTGATTTATTAAGCATTTTTAATAGTTTAGTACTGAGGAAAAAGAGCATTCTTATCTAGCACAGAAAAGCTGTAGTGGTATATAAGCTTGAATTCAAACATGACAAAACACAGCAAAGTTACAAACATCACTAGGATGAAACAACCCTTTTGGCTTCAGTAAGACCCAATTTACAGGTACTAAGAAAAAGAGACTGTGAAGTATTTCTGAGTTCAAATTGCTAAATAGCCTGCAGGAGTCAGAAAACTTGGTTTTGTCATTGAGGCAGTGGATACAGCCTGAGAAGAACTGGTTTCAATTTATGGTTCCATGTTGCTCTTGGAGCAAATCACTCTTAATACAAAATGTGGATAGTATGTCATGCCTATTGGACTATAAAAGTTTTAAGGCAGGGAAAATCTCTCAGTAGGTGAAGACTCGGCATCTACCTCAAAGAAATATCTATCTTGACTGAGAGGCTGAGGTATCCCTATATTAGAAATACTGATCAATAACAAAAACAAATATTGCCGTCTCTTTCCAGCCTCCCCTGGTTGCTGGAGCTTATCTCAGATGTGAAGCTGGGTACACAGATTTTCTTCCGCACTTAGCTTTGTTGTGTTGCTGGGGGCAGACAGCTCTTGCTTGCTGAAGATCAGGAAGGCTGGCAAAGAAGAAAATGAACCAGAGAGGAGAGGGAAAACAGAAAGAAGGAGGGACTGCTGGAAGAAAATGAGCTGGTGAAGATATTCTGGTGGGCAGATGGTGAAGAGCAGTTGCTCCTGAAGACCACTGTTAAGAGCAGGGAGTGATGGCTGCACTAATGCTATTGACACAGAAGATGGGGTGCTGGCAAAATAGAGGCAAAGGCTCATGTGAATCATACGTGTTGTATGAAAGGCATTTCCTTGACCACATGTTTATAAGCCAGGACCAGGGGCTTTTGAGGTTTTTTTTTGCCTAGTGTCAGTAAGGATCAGTGCTTATTCCAAGCCATTTCCACTTTGTAGTCCAGCACTAACTCAACAGAAAGTTCTCAGGGAATTAGAAAATGCTCCTTTCACCTCAAAAATAAATGAAATACAGGGGTAATGATTAAGGGGAAAAAAACCCTGATTATATAGTCAAGTATCCACAGTTCAGAAAGCGGGTACAAAGAATAAGGAACAGCAAGGATGAGAGCTCTAACTTTTTTTTTTCTAGCCAGCACCCAGTGCAAAAACTAACCCTTGCTCTGAATCCTCTTCTCCTTGTTCCTGTGTTTGATGCTTCATGCAGTCCTCACCATCCTACTTTTCTCACCCTTTCCTTTTACAAATCCCTGCATCCGCAACACTGCTGCACCTTGCTTTAGGACATAACCTGGCACATGGGATAAGGGCTAATGGTTTCAATAGACATACATGCTTTTTGTTCAGAATGGAGAGGGCATAGGTTAGCGAATGAACTGCCCCCTCTCTATCAGCCTTATTCTCTTCCTTCTCTAAGGGACATTTGGGGTATAATGTGGTGGGAAGACATGTTACAGATGGATAAGCATGGTGAGAAGTTGGTTTTATCTGCCTCAAATTAGACATGGAGATAGAAAGGACCGCAGTTTCTGGGTATTAGAAGGAAGGTTTGTTTGGCAGGGGTTTTGAAGCTCTGTCACATATTTTTTGTTTAACAGCTTACAAGATAGTGTATTATAAGACTGAGTGAGTGTTTACGATCTGTGCTGGAAAAGGACTATGGGATGAAGGTTGCTGGTGAAAGTGGTTTCAGCTTACGTCTGAAAGGGCTGGCAAGGATGAAGGAGGCACTATTTAGCTTGGCCCTTAACCCTGGAGAACTGGATGCCGACCACCCTACTTCTGCTCCATGGCTCCCTCTGGGGCAGAACAATAGTCGCTACCATTTCACCGTGAGAATTCAGCACACAGCAGTTACTGCACTCCCCTGCTTTTGGAGGAGGACAGCAACTTCCTTCAGTTTATACAGGCATATGCATTTATTGCTCAGGGAATCTAGCTTCCCATTAAGTGCCTCTCAACTCAAATAGCTCCCATTGTTCTGTCTTAAAGATGTGAGACGTGCTTTTTTGTGAAAGCATGTAGAAAAAGACCTATACTACCAAAGACAACTTTTCTTGCTTCTTACCCTTTAAAGGCTTTGCAAAATGTTCCTATTTAATAACAGTTATCTTTATGTAGTAGCTGAATCTTTTCATAAGCTAATAGTTGTAAAGCACTGTCTACTTTGCTTAATGATACTATTTTCCCAATATAAAACAGGGCTAATGGGTGTCAAATGTGAAAGCAATATTCCTGCAATTTATCACTTAAGCCTTCTTTCACTCTTTTGGGGTGAATTGTAGTATTTTTAAAGGGAAATTGATTGCCTTGAGTGAATTCTTTTATTCTTCTACATTAACAATTCATGAATGAAACCAATAGCTGCAACACAATCTTCAGTTCCTTGTCCCACCAATAACCTCGGCTGTGTCCTGGAGGGTAAACTCACACTGCATCAATCAACAGTCTTCGTGGGCTGTAGCATAGCCATGTGAACTGTGGCTTACACTATGTTCTCATTCGCTCCCTTGACTTCTGGCAGTTGGGAACTGCACAAAAATGAATTAACTGTTACAAAGTTTCCTGGCGTGCTGTACTTTACATGATTGGAAAGTTACATTACTAGAAAGAACAAAGAATATAGACATTTACTCTGAGGTTTGGAACCAAATGCCAATGGTCAAATGATCCTCGTGCACCTTTCTTCTCTGCTCTCCCCCTCTCCCTGCCATTGTTAAAAGTTGGGCAAGTCCAGTTAAAAAGATTCTGGGAGATTAAAAAGATCTCAGTTAAAGGACGTTTTGTACTACTTATTTAAAAAAAAAAAACCACCACAAAAAACCCCAACCCCCAAACAGCACTATAAAACTGAACCTGGAAAGGCAAAGAGGCCAGCAGTTTAAGAATACATTGATTGCACCTGCAAATGAGTTCATTCACTTCTTTCCATGAGCAAACCTGGTGCTTCTATTCCCAAATGAGAAATAAACATGCAGCGTTGGGCAGGCAGACATCCAAATGCCCAGACTTAGTGTAACTGTGTGCCTACAAAAATCATAGGTAGAAAATGGAAGCCGTGAATGTGGACTTCAGCCTAACTTGTGAAGCCAGAGCTATTGTGGAGGTAAACTAATCAAAGTGTGGTGTAACGGCTGGCTTTGAGTCACTGGTAGAACTTATCTCTGGCACGTCCCTCTCCTCGCCGCTGCTGACTCCTCTCTTGAAAGTCACCTGTCCTTAAGCATATTTTCCTCCTTTACCAGCTTTTTTTGGCTCAGACTCTCCACATAAGCATGTGTATGCATGTGCCTTTTGCTGTTGTGGCTCCTCTCCAGCCAAATTTACTGTCTCTGTATGCTGCAACCCATACCCACGCACCCACATACAGCTCCTGCACTGGGATGTTGCCGGTCTTCACACCCCAGGCTGTGCTAGAGCAGGCTTCACCCAGGAGTAACCCCTTCGACTTTATGGACACCTGAGCACATTTACATTATATATACAAATATATACACACACAAGCTGTCTATTTATGATGTTTCATAATAATTTTCATTATTTTTCTGTATTTCCTATATATGCTGCTAACTTTTCATCAGACACTTATTTCTAGCTCAGTTTCATCATGGCACTTGGTATGGCTGGTTATATCACTCTGTACAGCAAAAAAAAATACTGCTGGTTTACAAAAAAATAAAGATAAAAATCTGAATGTCTTTCATTAGTAAAAACATTTTTTTGGTGATCAAAACCCAATAAAACTTAACAAAACCTGTTACTTTATTTTCTCAGGAAAACAACAAATGAAGACACAAATAAGTAGCCCACCCTTGTCATTGAAACTATATTTAAGAGAAGCTGCTGTGGCTTCAGTTCTGAAGCATTTGACCTCCTTGGGATAGAGGAGATGATACAAAAGATTTTTACTTGTTTGCAGATTGTAAGATAACAAGTAATAAATCTGAAAACACAAACCTGAGATGACTTTTCTCACAAATGATCTTGGGAGAAGAGGAACAAGAAAAGAAAAAAATGAAAGAGGCAGAGAAAGGAATGACAGACATGCAGGTTCTATGAATAAAGAGCTAAGAAAACACCTGTGGAAATAATTAATTTTTTAATTCACCACTGACATTTCTTAAAAATCCGCAACGTCCACCTGAACCTAATCTTTTTTTTTTTTTTCTCAGAATTATCCCCAATTGTAGGTATTTTCTGAGACTTTAAAAAAATAAAATAAGAAGAACTTGAAAACAAAGGATTTGATTCACAGGGACTTAAGCAGCACCGCTAAAATTGAAGAAAGAGAAGAACAAGTAATGAAGGTGCCTTTCACAAAATGGAGCAGGAACAAGGTCTGAGATGTGGAAAACCCAGGCCCAGATTTCACCTCGACCAAAGCTGCAGTACAGACATTAATCTAGGTCTCCTTTCCTATCCTCACGTAATTTATTCAGACAAACGTTCAATAAAATTTTGATTACATGTTAATTATTCAACATGTTACAAAATAATGTCTATAGACCCCAGCTGAGATCAGGGTCCCATGTACACCAGACAGCATTAAAGAGATGACCTCACTCCACATAACGGAGAGAGAAGATCTGCATCCTGTTCTTAAGCTGTGGCAATACACAGAAAGGCTAAAGGTTTCTTGTTTGTCCAAAGCAATCCCTGGAAACTGAGGTCAGAAATCCCAAGTCCTGGTTCAGTGGCTTTTCTGCAAAATATTCCACAAGACACACTATAAAGACTCTCTCGGATGTCCACCCCTTTGCTCCACGAACTGGTAGTGCTGAGACTCCAGGAAAGCTCTGACCAGATAACCTTGATTGACAAAACATTTTACATGGACAAGGGCAAGGTAAACGTCCCCAGACTAGTCTGCAGTGTCATAAATGTTTGCAGGATTGACTGTTCCCTCCAGAGGCAGCCCCATGCTTCACAGTCCTTGCTGCATACAAATGAAGTCACTCCACAGCACAATCGAGTGCATATGCTGTGGTGTGACCTCCTGTTTGGTGACATCCATCAGTGAAATGTTCTGTGGTAGCGGCTGTCTGAAAATCATCTGGTACATGAATTTTTACTCTGATTTCACTAAAGCCCAATCAATAAGGGCACATAGTTTTAGTGTTCTCATATACCTGCTCTGTGAATAAAATAAATGAAATATTTGTGCAGACTTTTGTGATTCGTTTTGAAGAGCCTGACCAGAAACTGGAACGTGTCAGGAGCTAGAAGGAGGGGACTACTGACAAGCAGCATTGCATGCACATGAACTGCAAAGTCCTCCCTTCTGGGTAGAGGAAAAGGAAAATCAACCCAAATATGAATGAACACTTAGAAAACATCTTGAAAGATTCATTTGGCATGAGTTAGTATTGTACTCTCTGATGCTGGACCCTAGTGAGCATGTAATTCTGATTAAATTAAAGGAGCATTATAGACAGGTGTTCAAATATAAGTGTATATCCCGGTTATACCTATATTTGCACAGGAACTTGTGAAAAAAGTTCTCTGGGCAAAATACTTTTAAGTGTATTATGGGGGATTTTTTTTTCCTATAAAAAGTAAAACCATAAACCAGTCCGATTACTTTTTAATTTTGGAAAGATTAGGGAGCAAGTGGAAACAATTGCTTACTTTGTATTCTAATACGAAAACTGGGGCGAATGAAATGAAAGTGCAAGTAGCAGTTTCAAAACAAAAGGAGATTCCTCTTTAGTGAGTGCGTCGTTAAGCTCTGGGCTCCTTTTCACAAAGTGCCCTGGCTATTGAAAAATTTACATGACTAATTGGAAAGCTTCTGAAATAAATAGCCACTAAGGCTAATAGGGAGCTATCACACTTGGATGAAAAAAGACCCAATGCCCCTAGTGGCAACACCGAGAAAATACCACATATGCTTGTTATTCTCTGAAGCCTTAGGTATTGTCTTTTAGTTACCCTCACAGACAGGACGTGTGGCTTTGTGAGTAAGAATAGCAGTGCCTACGTGAGGCAGTAGGGTTATTATTCCTAAACATTAGGTTATTCTTAAAACCTTCTGCTAAAAAACAATGCAACAAGATAAAAACAATAGTAGTATACTCAGAAGAAAAAACCCAGTGGCTTTAAAAAAAAACAACTCTGGGAAATGGAGAGAAGATTTTGCAAAAGAGCTCTTTTTAATACCTCAGGCAGGGTATTATGTTTTGCTTTGCAAGGGTTTACATGGGACTGAACACATGAAATGGCTAAAAGCAGAGACCAGAGCATTTTAAATGAGCTATTCAGATGTTTACTAAATAGATACATGTCTTACATCAGGGACAGATGACAGTAACCCTTCCCCTCCTCCAAGTTTTCCATTCTGATAAAAGTGTGAGTAAAAGGTAAACATATCTGCTCATGTTTATTACTGTTCTAGTGAGAGAAAGACATTTGATTAAAACCGTAATTTACTTTCCAGCTACAGAAGTTATATGGTAGTTTTTGGTGTTCAGTAAGAGATTGTTATGTGATCTCAAGCATTAAAACTGCTTGGTGCTCTGTCTTAAAATCCTTCATCTTCTCTCCCGTTCTCTTAATTTTTGCTCCTATCTTATTCCCTAAATCCTTTTCCAGCTGTCCACAATTATAAAAGTAAATGATTTCAATATGATGCAAAAGAGTAAACAAACCCTTACCCTGCAATTGTTCTAGGCACTGTGAAAGAACAAATAATCATTTTGACTGGTAGACACGAGACAGGTCAAAGTGATCTGCTGAAACTCTGCCTTCAAGAAAGATCAGCAATGTAAAGCTTCTTTCTCCTTTCTTTTCTTCTATCTTTTTTTCTCCCTCCCCGCCCCCTCCCCCCCCCCCCCTCTCCCCCCCCCCCCCCCCCCCCCCAATTTCAGGGTGACCCAACAGCATTCACAGATATTGAGCTAAAATAATCAGTGACTTTGTTCATAGCAAACCACTTCATTTCTAAGGCAGGTGTTACAGAAATATATGATATTTTCTGTATTTTTTAAAATAGTATAAGATCCCCTTGCTTTTGCATAATGATATAAAAAGCCATTGCCATTGTATACAAAAATTACAATAAAATACACTCTGAACAGTAACCTCTTAGAATTTAGTAAGTAACTTTCCTCTAAGATGAAAAGTTTGGACACTGGAATGGGAGAAGTCCAGTTCACCAACTTTTTCTTTCTGCTTCTCACTATTGCAAGAAGAGCTCCCGTGCTGTTAAAACAAGGTACATACTCTGAAATAATAATCCAGAGCCCTAAAATATGGAGGGTAGCTTAAAAAAAATCATGCAAATACTGCAAAATATTTATAGAGACATCTAAATATATTACATGTATATCTTTATATGAATAATACATTTTTTATTCTTTTTAAGTACCTCCTGTCTTTTTCTGAAAAATTCATTCATGTTCTCAAGCTTTTGCCCTCCCTCAGGCTATGAAAATTAGACTCTTCTCCCCTCTAATGGCAGCTGGCACCATGCTGCAATCATTGCTTTCCAGCAGCTGGCCTTTTTTAGCTGGTATGTGGACAGCCTTATCCTGATCTGGGGACAAGGGGCAGCTGGGACGCTTGTTCTGGTACTCATGGCCTCGTGTGATTCATGGGGGATTGCAGCGGGAACTGTGACAGGGAAGAGGCAGTTCCTGGCCACAGAGTCCTGGGAGCAGCGTGGTTGCTGGAGGTCCTGCCGCCCCTCCAACCAGGGCTGCCATGTGGGGAATGGAAGTGCCAGGGCGCACTGATGGCCCGGTGCTGGGCACAACGTGACACGGGCTTGGTCCGTTTCTGCGTGGAACCCATGTCCCAGGAGGCATCACCAGCCCACATTGGAGACCTTTGTATTCTGGTAGCCCTCAACTACACATTTACTTGTGTTATTACTTCTCATGCTAGCTGCCTTAAACTACCAAGGGTAATTCTAGGACAAGCTACAATTACAATTTCTTTATGCTGCGTAGACATGACCTTTGACTATGTGATTGCAACTGGCTTTGGATCAGGGCCTGTAGCCAAAGCTGTGTCCCTAGAATAACATGCAACACTCTCTGCAGAGCCTCCGAGTATAAGCCATCGCTTCTCTGATCTAAAATACACATAATTGCAGTGAGCTGCAAGATTCTCCAGCATTTCACAGCATACAGAAGAGATTTATAAACTAAGATTTTCTGTTTGCAGATACAGAGATACACAGAAGGCCAAATTCTTAGCTTGCACGAAGCAGTGAAGCTTAATGTATGAAAAAGGGATGAAACTCTGGGTGGGGTGCGCGTGCGCGCATCGGGACATACCGTTTCCATGTAGTTCCATGTAGTTCTATGAGGATAGATCTGTGAAAGAGCTGGAAAAAACTGACAAAATGGTTGTGGCTTTACAGTCCAATTTAAGCTAAAAGAAAACTATTAAAAAAGATTATTTGGGCATTCACATTCTGTTGCTAGATAAATTTGGGTCCTGCCTTTTACATACAGCGCAATGGCAAATTCTTATGAGTAATTCATATATACGCCAGAATTACAGTTCTGAGTTTGTGGAAGAATTGTGGCTAAGACCAGTTCAGCAATTGGAGAAATACGAGGGGTATGTCAGCATCTCTGCTTTAGATGCAACATAGGGCTCTCTGGATCACTGAGACTCTGCCTTCAGCTCTTCTACGCTGTGCAAGCCCGGGAGCAGCCTACTCCTACCCTAACGACATAGTGGGTCTGTCAGAGGGGCACCGCAGCTACCAGTGCATCGAATATCATCGAAGCTATCAGCATCAAAAAACCAACCCCAAAAATCTCTCTCAAAAGCAACTGCCCTGTCAACTGCTACATAATCTGATTTATCTGTCACACACACTTTGTAAAAGCATCAACCCATTAATTTCAACAGGGTCAACTACACTCTCACTAAAAAGGGAACAGGACACAACGAATAGGTTTTGGTCAGGCACGATACAATATTTATGACCTTTTTTCCCCACTACAGTTATGCTACAAATGCATTTTATGTGAGTAGATCTTGTTAGACAAGCAGGCGTTTGCAAAACATTGCAAATGCAACAGAGTATAATGAGTACACTTCCAGAGAGAATATTCTAGTACCCTCCAGGTCTTGATTGGGCAGCTCATTTAAACATCAGGCTAAATCCTGTTTAAGTGGAGTGCCTTATAGAAGTTTTTCAGCAGTGGTCTTAATGGCTCTGAAAAAAATGATGGGAAACTGAAGTCAGTTCTCATTTTCTTTCCCTTTTTCAGCTAACCACCCTAAGACACCTTACTCTCGTTTCTTCTCAGACGCATGAATTCTGCGCGGACTTAGAGGGAAATATTTATTTCTTCCTCCCTCTCCCGCGGTGTCATGTCCCCCCCATGCTACACCACCGCCATTTACTCCTACGATTCTTCGTGCCCTCCGGCTGCATCGGGCCCAAACCTCATGTCCCCTCTGCCCCCTCCCCCCCATTCACCTCGGGCTGGGGTTTTCCGCCGGGGCGCGCTGC
>NW_008824053.1:9466958-9476732 GCF_000699105.1 Pygoscelis adeliae | reverse complement strand
GGGGGGGGCTGCGGGGCGCACCCCTCCTGGAAGGAGCCGGGGCTTATGTCTGAGCATGTGTACTATCACAGCAAACCATCATGGAAGCAGAATTTAAAACGTAGTTATTATCCTCGGGGGAAATCTCCGCATCAAGAGGGGAATAGATGTGCGTACTGTAACTCCTATTAGTGTTAATGGGAATTATGTGTGTAAATCCCCAAATCCCAGCGTACAAAGATGAGAGTGTCCCTATAAGGGTCTGAAATATGCATTTGAATTAAGCCTGACTGTTGGGAAACTCATAATGCTGTGGCTGTTATTATAAATTTATACTTACTAGGACTAAGTTTCACCTGAAACAACAGAGCCTGCAGTGTTATTTGTTCCAGCAAATTATTTTGTTAGATGTGATAATCAGTTCACAGCAGGACTGCGAGAGGCCACTCAGATTGTTGACAATTCTGAGTCCCATCCAGCTTCAAGCAGCTTCTGAAGTGGCTCCAAAGGCCACAGAGGGGACTTCCAAATCCACCTCCTCGGGGAGACGTGGCCAGGGCAAGGCTAACTGTCCACAGCCACTTCCCGGGACAATCCTTTCCCAGGAGCAGAGTTACCTGTTCTGCCAAGCACACTCCACCCCAAAGCACAAACGATAGGTGAGACTCAGCAGAGATGCTGCTGTTCCCGGCCCCCTGTATTTTGCCAGGTGGATGAGATTTTTTTTCTTATGACCTAAATGCCTAAGGCACAGTCTGAGGTGGAGGAGGAGCTGCAAATCAGTTCTCCTTGACTTACTGGGCTACTCTGTAGTTTATTTCAGGAATTATGTGACCTAATGGTATGCCTTCCATTAGCATCACCTTTGAATTAGGAAGATGCCTTTCACAGGAGCTTTTGTCCCATGGTTATCATCTCGACTTCAGATCAGATTTAATCCCAGGGTATCCCTCCTCTCAAGGCTGTGCATGTTCCCTCGGGGCTGGGAGGAAGGAAACCCTGTCCTGACCCTCGTGTCAGCAGCTGTGCTGGGTGAGTAGTTGTAGCACTGCAGGAGAGATGCCATGGAGTTGGGGAGCTCCTAACGGGGAAACATGTCTAAAGAAGCCACGGCCATGGTTTCAGCCTGCTCTATGTCACCTTCATCACCTTATTAGATGGCCCAACACCTAAAGGGACATGAAAGCATAGAGGACAGGCGTGGAGGGCCTGAGCTAGCAGTGCGTGCATGGCAGGGAGGGGTCCCCTTTCCAGGGGTGTCCAGCTTACATGCCGCAGGGACGCAATGGTGCTGGGTGACAGCATAAGCCTCAGGGCGACTGTGCACAGGGACTGCCACAACCATGGTGGGAAACACCTGCCAAACAGCACCTCACCCCCTCCCACTCTGTCATATTTTGTCCTCCTTCCTGTCTCTTTTCACATCAGTGCCCAGGCTCTTCGTTCCCCTTGATTAGCCCACTCGAGAGCCGCCATGTGTGCCCTTTAATCCTGTGCAGTCCCACGGTTAGGCTGAAGCAGACCTGCATGTAACGCCACCCTTGATTTAAATACCATTCATAGAGACAGGGACTTGCTTTATTCTGAACGATTCCTTAATCTATTGAGTTATTTGGAATAGCACAGTTAATTATTTTTAAACCTCACTCTCCCACTTTAAGCCTGGGTATGACTCCAACAAATTCACTTTCGAATCTTGTAATGGAATAGAAGTATTGCCAGTCCTCATTAAAAACACCGCAAAAGCCACAGCAGCAGTGTTGTATTCCTAGTAATGATTTGTTTCACTGATAGATCAAACGGCCTGTTGACAATGGTTGACTGCAACCGACAGCCTCTTCTATAAGATAAAGAAGTTGTACATTTTATTGATTATAAAGCAATTTGGGTTTTTGTCCCTTTAAATTTTTTATTGGCTACAAAATGGAGGACTTACGCCTTTGAAATTGCAGCTTGCCATGACATTACAATGAATTATAATCCTAACCTATTCATGCTTCCTCAAAGGCCTAACCCATTTGCCTGCCTCGCAAGCATGTTGTAAAATGCCCCACATTTACATACATATTTTCAGTAGCTTTTTATTCAAGAACTGCGGCAGACTTGAGAAAGGGAAAGGGGCTGAATAGGCAAGAATTCTCGAGATCCTGGAATTTTAAGAGTCTTGCAATATCTCATCACAAGCTACGAGCTCGAGGCAGACATTTTCGGATAAGGTTCTTAGTTTTTTGTTACACAAGATTTTTTAATCCCTTCTGGCTCTGAAGATCTATGTTCCTGAACATGCTGGGAATGGAGCTCATATTGCCAAAATAAATCTTACACTTTCTAGATCAATATTTAGGGTCAGATCTTACAGAAGCTCAAGGCACATCAAGGAGCTCTTTAAAGGCCAACCACCAAAATCAGGACCACCAAATCTGCTGTCAGCATCTATCTTGCAACCCTAGATATCTCCCTGCCTGACCCCAAGCTGTGCAGGAGCCTCCAGCTCTGCCTGTGCCTTTGCGCAGAGCGGAGCAGGTAGCTCCCCATCTGTGGCGATACAGTGCCCGAGTGGTGCCCGAGTGGTGCCCGAGTCCTCTGTGAAGCATTGTTCAAAGGGGGAGGCCAGTGAACACCTATGACAGGGCAGAGTGCCTTAAAAACACCATAGTGTCAACTTCATTCTCCTAACATAATGAGCGAGGGAAAGGCAGAAGAGAGCAGATGCTTGTCCCTTCCTTGACACATCTTTGCGGATAAGATAGCCGGAGCACTTGACTCTCGCAGTAAAAAGTCACGCAGTTGAGACAGTGGCAAGGAGGAGTCCTGATTTCTGGCCTCTAGTCTCAGGGCTATTTCTGTTCTTTCACTCTTTCTGCTCTTTTCCTGTTCATACCTAGCAGCTGGACAATACAAAAGAGGGCGGGGGGAGGGGGGGGGGGGGGGGAAACAAGTCTTGGAAGGAGCTGTCGGAGTACAGGCTTCCACCTCCTGGCTCAGTGCACTTCCAAAGGGAGAGATATTCAGGCCCCTCTTGGCCCCATGATTTTTTTTGCTTTCAGTAGCTGAGATTTGTCAGAAAAACATGCCCCTACTCTGCCAAGTCCCAGTTCATGGGCAGGTGTCTGGCAAATGCTCCCAACAAATAAGAGATGTAGATCTGAACCCTTACAGGAGCTGGAGCATACTCTACCCAGATCCACTGCTCCCAGGTACTGGGCACTTAAGTATAAGTGGATCAGTGTTGCCATTGCTGTTGGCTATGAATTAAGAGGGGAAAAAACAACCCTTGCTCTGTTATTAAGCAACGGGATGTAGGTTACATCTCCCAGAAACGCTGGATCCAGCACATACGACGGCAGTTGCTTTCCTAGCAATCACCTCTGCGTTGAGAGGACAGACTATCCCCATGCTCCTCCTTTTTCAACCTTGTACTTAAATATGAGAAAATAGTACAAAATGTCAGATACCACACCACCCTGAAAAACATTACTCTGGACCAAGCATTTTATCCACATGATCCTTTGCATATTCTCATCTTCAGCCTCCTTCAGTAAGGAGAAAAGCACATACACACTCAGACACGCAGAGGGTCCAGAGCAGGTGACAAGGGAGGGTCTGTATTGGAAACTCAGTTTCCAGCTGCTTTAAGGTGGGCAATTCATGAGCTGCTGCCCACCAAGTGATGAGGCACCACAAACAGATGCTACTGGCCTGCAACAACCACGGGGCTTTCACCAGCCAGGGACCTCCGTCCCGACGTGGAGACCAGCTCCGAGATCAGCACGTCTGGTCTATTGGTCTGGAAACTGGATCTGGAACACAGCTTGTCAAAGTGGCGGGTGACCAACTGATTAAACCCATAGTTTGGCACTTACATACCATATTCTATTTTAAAATTAGTGTCTGAAGTGGTTTAGTAACTCCACCATTGATTTCAGTGCCAGTGTTTGAGCTTAGGAGACCGGTTTGAAAATTTTGGCCCAAGTACATGGGTTATTACCAGGTAACAGCCATTCACTCACAAAGAGGATCAGTTAAAAGAAGCTTGCAGTGCAACAGTTCATGCTATCTCTGTCCTACAGGGATTGAAAGTCCTTGGGTTTCCTGTTTGTTGATCGGGTGCTTTCACCAGTGCTCAAGTCAGTAAAAGGGAGAAAGAAAAAAAATTAACAGAGCTTCACAGAAATATTGCATTCTTTCCTAGAGTGGAGGCAAAACAAACAGAAGTTTAAAGTAAACAGTCTCTACCAGCAGATCTTTCCCCCTTTTATTGCATGAATTACAATGCCCTTCAGCCAGCAGAAGGCAGAGAAAGTTCTGCCAGGAAAAAGAGTTATTTGAAAAAGTTTACTTTAAACTCCTGTTTGCTTTGCTGCGCACACACACACAAAAAAGAGAGAAGAGAGACCCTTTCTTCTTCCGCTTTAGTGCTAGGTAGAAAGAAAATGGATTTCTCTTTATTGACTGGTATACGGCTGGCAGAAGTAAAGGCAGGTTTCCTCATGGTCATGCCTCTGTGCTCAAGCATGATCTGGAAGAACACTGTTTTTTCCACTGGTCTCTATATCCTAGGTGAACGGGACGGTCCTGCTTTATCTCTCACAAATATGAGTGTCTCTAATCATTCCACTGATATAAACAAGCACAAAGCTATCAAAGCCAAACAGCATAATTTTATTCTAATAAAACTGCTCAATTAATCTTTTTCTTCTAAATCTCTGTCCCTTTTGTGATGAAGACAAAAGTTGCGGTCTGTTTTCATTCACACTCCTGTAAATCTGGAGTAACTGTAAGTCTACTGGAAGAGAGCTAAAAAAGCTCTGTAGTTGATTAGGACAGAAATTCTGCATACAAAGTAAAGTGGTCTCAAAACAACAACTATCACCTTTTGTGAAAAATCTTCCCATTTCTGATCAGTTCTAATGTTTCTATTTGAAATAGACTCCTTGATCAGAAGTTAATAAAAGTATGTATGTCATGTGAAATACGCAGAGCACTTTATAAAAGATGTAAGAAAAATAGGGTTGTGTCCTGAAGACTTTCTAACAGGCAGAATAAGAAAGAGAAAAAGAGACAAAGGAAGATAAAAAGAGATTTCTAGCAATGTGTAAGCAAAGCGGGATAAAGCTGAATAGCAGTTGGATTAGTGCAGCATGAGTTTGTTTTTAAAGTACATCCCTCTTCTGCACTTCCATCCTCTCCCGTCTGCCCCATGGCTCTGACCTTGTTCCTCCCCATTTCAAAAGAGCCGTCCCTCCTTATTTCCTTTCTGACCTGCATTCCTCACTGCTGGCTGTAATGTGGCGATAAAGGCACCAGTAAACCCAGCCAGCTTGCCTAAGATCAGAAGATATGGAGGGTGATGTTAGCAAATTAACTGATTGGTATAAAACAAAAGGGGAAAAAAAGTTGTCAGGAAGCCGAGAACTTTTGAACCCATTTAAACAAATAAGTGGCGGAGGAGCAGGCTTGTCTGTCACAGGAATATCGTCTGCAAGAGCCAAGCCAGAGCTTGGAAGCTACAACAACCAGATGCAGCCTCCGAGAGCAGCCCCTGGTAGGGGAGCAGAGCTGTTTAAGAAAGGGCAGTTCCTGCCTTTCAAAAGGGAGGACACAATGAGACTCTCCCCGCTGCCATTTCCACCCCTCGTGGACCTGTACCTGACACCCCCAGGTTGCTTCAGTCTGCAATGTGCAAAGAGACAATGAAGCCTCTTTGTGTGCTCCCCTTATGATTATGCTTTCGAGGGCTCTGTACTGGTGAAGAAAGCATGCTGTACTGACAATAATTGCAGTAAGGCTTTGAGATACACACAGACTCATTTATTTAGTAATATTAACGGGCTTTCCTGCTTTTCCATCAACACTAAGAGGGTTAATACCTTCCTCCTGGGCTGGCCTCCAGAGATTTTGCTCTCTGTGGCTCCAGATGGCTTTCAGAAATCTCTAAAGTTGTGCTGCCCTCATTAGTGACAGATGTGGGAGTTATAATTTGAAATTTAGGTTCACTAGAGTAAAGCATTGCGAAATCCCAGGAACCCACAGAAGCACTCTTAAATGCGCCAGTGGTACAGATCACAGAAGACATGCTCTCACGTAATGCTGAACAAGAGACTTTATTACCAACAACATCACTTTCCTTTTCCCCCTCCACTTTATCTCAGACTTCCAGTGCAGCCTTCCCTGGGAGTCTCCTGCTTGGCTTTTTGCTGCTCCCCTACAGCAGCAGCCCCCAGAGTCTCGCAGCTTGGTGGCTCACTGCGGCGGGCACACCAGTAACAGGCCTGGCAGCACTTTCTCCTGGGCCATCTTGCATGCCTCCCACCATCCCCAACGGCACAGCGCCAGCCTCCTGCCTCAGATGCGCACTTCCTCGTACAGCCAGAGCCAGGCACTAATTCTGTATCGGTATCAGCCCTGCTATTTCAGTAAATTTAGTTCAACAGGCACCTAAAGTAACCTGAACCAGAACCCATCTCAACCACTGTTTTTGTCACGAAAGCAGACAGATTTTTTCATTACCTCCACGCAGCACGCTTGAGAACCACATCCAGAGCATGCTTTTGTTACAAATTCCCTTCCATTCTTCCTGCTATAGAAAGGGGAGATCCAAAATGTGGCCGCGCTCTCGGAGAGGATGTTTGCTTTGGTAATCAGCCCGTAACACTCATCTGCAGAACCTGACAAGGTAAAGCCTCCGAGGTCAGCCTGCATTGGCACTGTACAAGGCTTGGAGAAGACACTATTGCTTCATTGTCATTACATAAAGCCCTTCACCAGCAACTCTTGTATGCAGAAGAGACACGGTACAACTGTCACTTGTAACATCTTCCATTAGTATTGCTTGAACTTCGATCTGGAGGAGGAGGAGGCCTAAAATCGCCATGCAACATGTAATCATTTCTGAATGGGCTTGAAGTGGATGGTACATAGTTGAGAGAATCTAACTTTTTGGTCATTCAAGTAGTTAAGATAACATTGACCACTTGGAAGGACAGCTTACTTTAAAAACTGGTTTTATGTAACTGTTGTACACTATGTATAAGTACAGAGTATATTTCTGTTCATCCTTTTCAGCACAGACATACAACATGTGCAGAGAAGAATATCTCTGAGATGGATGCACCCTGAGGTTGTCAGATCCAGAAGGATGCTACTCATTTGTGGCTTACAGCATATGTATTCCATGCACACAATTTCCTTCTGAAGAAAGCAATATTTTTAAAGGAGAAAAAACCCAAACAACCAAGACCATTCAAGCCATGTGACAGTATAAGCAAGTCTCATAGGCTTACAGGGTTTCATGGAAGCTGAGAAGAACCACAGGCTCTTTCCCTTTTTTTCTCTCTTATTGTAAACTTTTTCCTGCTGTTTCTGCAGGATTATGCTGCCTGATTCACTAGCCTGTAATATTTTTAGCCTAGAAATGTTGCATACAAATCATTCATTAAAAAGGTAGCATATAGGATATCATTGGGAGTTGCTTTAAGATTCAGTTGATTTTTTTTCAGTTTTGTTTAGCTTCAGGGGAGTCATTCTTGCAAACTGTTCCCGTTTGATGCTTCTCTCATTTTCCCCAATAATCCACAAATCTGGTTGTGTCTTTTTTCCCCTCCTTTAAATGCCACCATGTCCTCTTCCCCATCACTATTCCCCTTTTCTTTTGTCAAGTTCACTTATTCAGACAGGGAAGCGTGTGGTTTTCTAGATGATAGCTCAAAACTATCCATTTTGTCCCAGAAATCATTATTTCACTTTTTCCCCCCTCTTTGAAAACTTTACGTATTTGGGTTAGGAGACACTCATGCCTTTGTTCTGTTACCCACCAAGCATCACCGTTTTTACCCTTGTATCCCAGTTCTCTCTCTGCCTCCTTGTTGCAGCACTGAGATCCCTCACTCGCCGCAAAGTCAAATGTTGGTCTCCAACCTCCTCAGTTGTGTGGTTAGACTGGGGGCTGGAAGGCAACTGCAGGTAGTCTGTGGGTGCTGGGTACACTGTGGAGGGGAGGGTCTCTGGATAGGTACGTCCTCATCAGTACCTGCCAGAGGAGGGTGGATACATGGCTCTGCCCCATCCATTTAGAGAGGGAGCGTATGCACCGTACCACTGCTTCTGAGAACAAGGAGTCAAACTGAAAATCTTTAGAAGTTATATTATAGGCATTAAGTGCCGATCGTAACAACGACAAACCAGAGCCGAGCGTAAGAAGGAAGGTTATCCTTCACTAGGACGCGCACTATAATTTCAGTGAGGATATACTTTGCTTTTATCTGCTTCCACGCGACCCACCTGCCGAAGAGGTGCACAAGCTGCCTCTCCCTTAGCTAGCATCTATACTAAATGGGTTACAGCTGCTACTAATTTCATTTAGGGCCTAACCCCTTGATGACAGAAGCCATGACTTGTGCACAGGAGTTTGATGAGTCCTAGCTGGGTATTTGCACGTGGTATTTCTGCAGCTCTCTTATACAGCAAGGAACATATTTTCAGCTTAAGAAGTGTGACCTGATCTTTCATCACTAACATAAATGAGCTGATACTAACATGGTTAAGGTGGGCATTTATAACTGTGTCAACAGGAGGGAAAAACCTCACATACATTAAGGAAGACAGGGGTGAAATCAACAATGGCTCAGGAATGGCAAGAAAAGCAACTTTAAGTTCACCTTAAAAAAACCCGAAAAAGGCTCATAACATCAGTAAATGAAAAACAGCTAAATGAATTTCACTATTGATAATGAACAGGAAACCCAGTGCTTGGCATCATGAGTTTATGCAAACCTATTATTACTGCAAATTGGCATCCTAAGACCCGATCATGCAACACTTGCACATATGCTTAACTTTATGCACATGAGCGGTCTCATTAACGCCAAAGACTTAGTCGTGCATAAAACTGAGCAAATGCATGAGCGTAAGACTGGGATTTAAACACAAGGGGTAGAAAACAAATTTACTGTATCATCAACAATTATTTCTGAAACCCATCAGAAGCCAAGGTGGTGCCAGAAGTCTGTTTAGTGTAGAAACATTCAAAGAGAGAGAGGAGTGGGATTTTGAAGGTTGCTGCCTTTAACTCAATCCATTAGGCCCAATAATGGTGCTTCAAACACAGGAGGAAAACATCCCTGCCCAGATTAAAATCTAACTGATTATGGGTGTTGGAGACATAGTATTTCCCATCACATTTTACAAGATAAACTGGATTGCTTCTTAAAACCACAGATTTCAAACTTGGTTATTGTAAAGAAGAACTGGTTATAATCAACTTGGATTTGACTAAATTATTCAGCAGTGTCTCACAAAAGTCTTACAAAATTAATTTAAATGGTGTTAGCTTTATGTGGATTCAGAGCTGATGGCAGCATTTATATAAATAGTTACAATAAATAGCAAAGGCTTACGTTGGAGGGAGGTGCCTATTGCGCTGCAGTGAAGAGTGATGGCTAGTCTTAGAGCTAGTTTTAATTAGAATATTCAGCAATACTTCAGAAAACAGAAGAGCTCCCTTATGTTATGAAACCTGATGAAAATATGCTATTTCCTTGGGAATCCAAAAAAGTAAATACAATAAAAATTGAGTACTTACCAGCAAGACAAGAAAAAACAAAGAGCTGTAAACCAACATCTGTAGAAGTAAAGCTTCTGCCAAATTTAAAGGGATAGCTCTGGAAAAGGAGTTCTGGGAAAAGTGCAACCCTGCATTGGGAAGATGTAAAAATAAGGCCTCAGCAAAAAAAAAAAAGTGTTGTTATCATAAATATAATAAGTCAAAAAAGTTGTTTTTGTTTTATGATAATTTCT
>NW_008824053.1:9459430-9466446 GCF_000699105.1 Pygoscelis adeliae | reverse complement strand
AAAAAAAAAAAAAGGTCTTGTTATCATAAATATAATCAGTCAAAAGTCATGTTTATGTTTCATGATAATTTCTATATGCTTTTTAAGCTTTTTTTTTGTTCCAGTTTGAAAAAAATTAGTACATCCTCAGGAGTCAGTTTTACTGCTACTTTTTGTTGTGTGTGTTTTTTCATACTTTCTGTTCTTCTTACCCAGTAGAGTTGCTGCTGTCAATTTTGCTGTGTAACAGTAAAGTTGACGGAATTACAGTACTTTCCATTCGTGACATCTTGCAGCTTGTTTCAAAGCGGCAGTTCTAGGACCTCCGGGTATCCTGCGTGGCCGTGTATCTGACTCCTGGCGAAGTCTGGATATTGCAAGGGCTCTTGGTTCTCCATAGGGTTTGTCCGGGAGGGTTGTCATGGAGATACAGAGTCTGAAAAAGGCAGTACAGTCTTTCATGTGGCTGCAGTTTATGTGGACAGGCTGCCCACAGCAATGGCCGTGAGAGCTAAGCTGGCAGGGAGCCAGGCAACTTGTGAAAATGCTTTAGCACGTTTGCACTTGACATTTTGGTTGTGGTTAAATGGAGTATCGGTGCATGGATGACCAGCTGTTTTCAAGTCTGCATCCATCTTAAAGGCTTAATTTTATATAAAATTAGTTTTGGGGGATGACTTTGGTGAGGTAGCGTCTTCACTTCTGTAATCTCACAGCACAGTAATGTGCGTGTCCTGAACGTATGAGAACAAAGTGAAAAGAGTAACACAGGCTGGAGCAGGTTGTTGGCTAGGAGCCCTCCTCCTACTAGCTCTTTTTCCAAAGGAAAGAAAGTTTTAACTTTCTTCATGGGTTAAGTTCTGGCTTTTTTATCTCATCTATCAAGGTTTCAAAGAAGGAAGTAGGACATCTCCTGTGACTAACTGGCATCTGGCAAGACTGATTCTGAACTGGGCTTTAAGCGACTATCATGACAAAGGTATAAAAAGTGGTATTATTGGTGAGAAAAGTGATGCTGGAGGTATAGCAGCCGGAGGAATCAGCCCTGCAAATATTTGTTCATTCTGCCTAATGTCACCATGTGCAACATTGCTTTATATGGCTGGTCATTAAGGTGCATGAGTTTGAAATTCCTGGCTTTCGGGGCACCACCATGTTCTGAGCTGAAGGACTGTGACAACTGGAGAGTGGAGGAAAGTCTGAAATAAATTTGAACAGTATGTATGGTGTTTTCAATGCCTACCTGCTTCTTTCCAGTAGGTAAAGAGCTCAGACAATCTGTTCACCAGCACAGCTCTGGCAGACTGAACTTCCCAAAGGCTGTGATGATAATTAACTCCGAAATGTTGCGGTTTCTTTGAAATACACTTCCAATTCTTTGAGGAAACAATTATTTCAGAATAAACCAGTCTTTCTTAATCCAGACCTTATTTATTATATTCTGAAGCACACCTTGAAATGCAACATTGAACACAAATTTTTCTTTGATTGGTTTAATGGAAACAATTTCTCTCTTCAGCAAGCACTTGCTTTCAGAGTGAAACCTTAACATTTTATATTGATTTTTTTTTTTCCTGCTGGCCCCACCTGGAGATGTCATATACCTCGCAAAAGCATGTAATCTGAAAAGATGCCGAACAAAGTTTTTATTTTTCAAACCAGTCAGCTAGTTACCAGTTGATCTGACAAATATGTCACCCAAATTTCTTTTTGGAAAAACAGTTTCTTCAGCTGATGCATGGCACTTGAGTGCAAGTTTGCTTAACAAAATCATAACTAATGCCCAACTGTTATTTTTCTGATTTGATATTTCATATCATAGACTCATAGAACAATACAGACTGGAAGGGACCTCAGAGGGTCATCTCATCCACCTTCCTGCTCAAAGCAGGGTCAGGTATGAGATCAGGTTGCTGGGGGCTTTATCCAGTCTTAAAAACCTCCAAAGATTTTAACACAACTGCACAATCTCTCTGGGCAACCGTTTCCAATGCTTGACTACCCTCACGGTGAAAAGGTTTTTTTTTTTCATAACTTGCTGAAACCTCTCTTTTTTCAGTTTATGTCCATTGTCTCTCCTCTCTCTCTGCTGGGTTGGGGCTCGTGTTACTAAGGGCTGTGACAAACCAACCCTTTTATTTATCGTCAGTATTTTTGCATGCATTAGGGAGGACAATTACAATATCCTTCAGGCTCTAAGGTAATGAAACTAAACAAAATTTTTCTGGTCCTTATGTGCTGTATTAAAAGGTGAAAACTCGTCCTTGCATGTAAGGAAAACAGAGTTTCAATGAAGATCTGACCCAGAGACTGGAGAGCACAGTTTTCCTATAAAAGATGTTCTTTCATTAAAAAGACTATTGTAACCTAAACACTTTATGATATATTTTCTTTCCAAGGAACTGTTTCAATCTGACTGAACATGCTGAAGTCATTAGATAGTTACTAGAGGTGCTTCTTTGTCCAGACAGACGTACTATAGGTTACATTTCTGCAGGAGATTAAAAATGATGTATTAGTAGATATCCTTCTAAAAATACTCTTTTAAGTAATATGTATCTGCATCTTCACAAGCCTTGAAGAACATATACATCAGCAAAGGAAATACAGCAAATAATTCAGGGCAAATAATATATAACCATGAGAACTTTTACCACTGTATTTATTTAAATGAAGGCAAACATGTCGAAATGTGAAAGCTAAGCGCTTCAGTTTATTCACATATTTTACATTCAAAGGACCAACAGAAATAATTTTTTTTCAGAAAAAAAGATTCCTTTTGTGGTTTCCAAAATTTTGACAGAGACATGGAATATACTTAATGAAGCATGTCACTGCAGTGCATACAATGAAAGCCTTGTCTATACGGAAAAAAAGATAAAAACCAGACAAATTTGACCATTACCAAAACAAGGTTTCCTTTAATATAAATAAAATTCAGACTAGTGCTTATTTTAACAGACAACGCAACAGTGGGATTTATCAACAACTACATATTTACAGTGCCTCACTGGTAAAAATACGGGGCTTCATCTGAGATCCTAGACACTTCCTGAGAAGGCAGCATGGACTGAGGATTGCTCAGCACTTCACATAAGCTAGGTGCTAAAAGGGTGAAAGTAAAGCATACTTTTAAAATAAGTAGCATGGCAAAGGTGGAACTACTGATGCATCGTGTTTATGCCCTGATCCAGCAAAACTTGCACCTCAAGTACTCCCTTTGATTTCAGTAGATCTATGTATGCTCCTAAGGTTAAACACAGGGTAAGTGTTTCAAAGCCAGGAGCCTCAGGGGAAGACAACTGCTTGACTCAAAGATGCTATGAGTACAGAAAACTGCTGTAATCACAATTTTACGTGGTATGGAGGCATATGACCTTGAATTTAAATCTGTATTCTTCTGCATGGGTGATTTCTACCACTTTATTTTTAATTTGATCCTACAAGGTCTGGATTCCAAGTATCTCTATCAAGTGACAAACTTGTGAAAGCATCTTCTTCCCACAGCCTCCAAAATCATAGTGCCAGTTTAGCAGATCTCAGTCTTTTTGTCAATTAAATAAAACAAGAACCAGATCTTTTTCAAAGTATTCACAAAATGATCTTTCACTTATGAAATGGCTGTCCCACCATTCTTGTATCAGATCTGACCTCAGCTCTTTAGATCTAAACAGTTCTTTAAACGTTATAAAAATAAAGAATTGATTAATATACAAATATATATTTCAGAGTGATAAGAGAATAATATTAAACAAATTCCTTTTTTAATCTACTTTAATTTAAAAGAAGTGTTTTCAAAAGTCTGGACTGAAGCAGATCTTTATCAATTGACTCCTTAATGGAACCCATTCCCTGCAGATGGCCACATATGACTTAATGTTAAGAAGCTCATTACTGCAAAAAGACAGTGAACATGTTTCCACTAGCAAAGCAATTCACAAAATCTGCTGTGCCAGTTGGTTTTTGGTATCTTGCTTTCAAGAACTGCAGATATTTCTAATATTAGAAACAAATCCTAAATCATGAAAAGTCTTGAGCTTCTTTAGAAATTTGCTTCTTTCCCTGGTCTTCATTAATATTTGTTTTGCAATAATCCATTTGGTTTTGTATACTGTTTGTGTACAGCATAATATAAATGCTCTGCATGAATGCACACGTATGTACAAAACCAGTCAATAATTCAGTTAAGAGATATGCCTTCTCACTGGCTCATTTCATACTTTCACAATACCATATTTTCCTGTAGTATCCATAACAACATCATCTAGGTTGCTCCCTTCGTCCACTGAGGTGCTCACGCATGTTTTCCTTCCATTTATCTCAAGCAGCCGAAACAGCAAGGAACGTTTTTGAACAACCTATAATACTCTTCCTGAATCTGAAATAAAAATATTGAATTAAAATATGAAATAGACTTATTAATAGGTCTGTATGTCTTTTAACTCATGTCGTACTGCTCCTGTTACTAGATGTTTTAAGGTGGGGCTGCTTTTGACTTAGGACAGGATGCTGAAGAAAGTATCATCTCGGGATAGTGTGGGTAGCGTTAATCCTGCCGCTAACTGCAAAGACCGGAAGTGAGTTTTATTGCACCCGTTGCATTATTTCACTGGGTTAATGGCACTATAACCAGTTTTACAATTTTAAAAAACATTTTTCCATGTTTCATACATTGTTTTTAAAACTAGGAGGAAATATGTGAGAAGGTAAGAATTGGGGCAGATGTTCTTTCCTATTGCAAGCAATAAGAAAATTTCCCCTTTTCCCTCCTCTCCCCCATCAATGGCACAAGGATTTCCTCCCTTGCTTCGATAAAACGTTTGCACCGCGACCCCACTTCAGGGCTGGGCACCTGCCTGTGTAGGTACACGTGACTACCTGAGTCACTTCCCACTAGGAATGGGACACTTACCTTCCTAGACAGCACGCAAAGAAATATGAAGATGAACATCCCCTGGAATGCGTTGAAGATTGTAAAAAGATATGCAGTAACCACAGATCCCTGTACAACGTGGAGGACCCCGAAGATCCAGGTAGCCCCAAGGAGGAACAGGAGAGCAAGAGCACCTCGGGCACAGGATCTAGAGAGGAAGGAAACATTGCAAACAACATGCGGGTGCGTGCTATTTTCCTTCCGCCACCGCTTTGGATGGTGAATGCTGCCTAGGCGATTTTTTCACAGCAGCAAAGGCCTGAGAAGTGCGAATGCATGGGCTGCTCTTTAGGGTGTGCTGCAGCACTGTGGCACGAATAGGCTCACATAATCACTGCAGAAGAGCAAAGGAGTAAAACTGGAGGGCCTTAAAACACTGGCTTCTTTAATCTTCAAATACGTTTTCTCTGGTGTACTGCAGCACCATATGATTTGATTTAAATCTACTGTTAGTGTAATTCCCCAAGGAAAAACATATGTCTGTTATGAAGCATTCCCCCACTTTTCCTCCTCCCCCTTATCCTCCTCAAAAAATAACCCAGAAAAATGTACAGTATGCTCTTAGGTCAGTACATGTGCATGACATCAAAGGGTTCCCAGGCTGCCTCTCAGGTTCATTGCAGAAGACGGTGCCAGTTGTAAAACTAGACTTTCTTTCTTTCATTCTTCCCTTTTTAAAAAAAAATTTTTGTTTTTAGAACACAAATACTCTCAAATAGTTCCTGGGTCAGCATATTGATGCTTTAAAATTATAGGAACTGATTTGCTATGATTTTTTTTTTTCCAACATGCTGTAGAGCCCTGCTCACAGACTTGAGCCAATTACAGCATGCTGTCTTGGAAATGAAGCCACTGATTACTTTCTTATTCATTCTCAGCCCAGTCATTGCAGGACTTCCTTTGAACAACAGACATTTTTAGCACTGTTCCTCTGAAAATGAATAATTTTCAACTTCATTAAAACCAGCTCACCACATGAAGCTACGAAGGGTGAGGAATAAGAGAAAATAATCAATCAAACAATTGCTAAATCCTAACTATAAATCTAGTGCAATGCATTGAAACTGCAGGAGTGTTCCTAAGCAACACAAACAGTAAGTTGTTTTCAATGTTCCCTGTAGTACACTTCAGCTTTTCCTGCACAAACGGTTTTCAAGGTCCCTATAAATCAGTTTTAAAGAGAGTGAGTTGATGGAAAAATCATAGCAGCATGCAAAGTAAAAATCCTGGAGAGAATCCCCCCCACCCCCAACGCCACAGAAGCACAATGTCCTACTGTAGACTTTTTACAAATAACATGAATGGCTTGATTCTCTTATCGCTATATTACTTGTTACTTCAAGGCAAATATTTTGGTCCCAATTCAGGCATAAGTTTTGAAATCTAGTTTGGCTTGCACAGAGGCTGTGGAAAGTACTTAAGAAAAAAAGGACAATTACTTCTTTAACCTTGCCATCAGACTTTACCCTCTGCTTGATACAGGTCACTCATTGTATTCCTCGTACACCTCTCACACAACCCCAGTGTTACTGTACAAGGTATTGCTCAATGGGAATAAAGATTGCAAAGTCTATCTCCAAATTATATGAGGGGATAACAGGAAAAAAAAAAATCTTTATTTTTCTACAAATCTTCCAGAAGATTAAATTGTTATTTTTGAATACTCACTTTCATCTCTGGCTGTATTTAAACTTACAGAAGGTAGAATTTCTATTAAATGGCAAACTTACCTTATATTTTCATAACAACTAACTTCTGGCTTTAACATTGCAGTGTGTCGAAATACTTTATAAATAATCACTCCAAAAGCCAACAAATTAACCTGGGGGGAGTGAAGAAAGGAACTTTTAGTTCAAACCAGGATACTTTTGAATTTCAATCACTGTTACACATTTAAATGAAACAAGCCAGATAAAGTTTCTGTGTATATGAAACCTACCGAATCCAGTGCCGGAAGGGGAAAAAACCCCACGCTTTTCTGATCCACTTCTATTAAAAAAATATGAGCCCTGTAATAAACATTGATCAAACAGGGCTGTAACTCTACCTTATCTCAACAATATCACTACCAACAGTCTGCAAATGTTTATTGATTTTATTGGTA
>NW_008824053.1:9442725-9459384 GCF_000699105.1 Pygoscelis adeliae | reverse complement strand
GAGATATTTAAGAAGAGAAGAAGAAAAGAAGAGAGAAGAGAAAAGAGAGAAGAGAAGAGAAGAGAAGAGAAGAGAAGAGAAGAGAAGAGAAGAGAAGAGAAGAGAAGAGAAGAGAAGAAAAAAAAGAAAAGAGAAGGGAAATGGAGAAAATGAAAAAAGCCCTTCCCCCCATGGATTTTCTATTGTACTGTATTGTGTAGATCTTGACAAAATGTATGTCTGTTGTTGCTCAATAACATTAATAACATCATATGTTCTGAGGGCTTCGGGGTGTGAAAACTTTCAAGTGGCACAAAAAAACTTTGAGGTTTACACAAAGAATTTTAAAAAACCTAACTTTGGTTGAAAGACTCCTTGCTGCGTATTCTCTCATATTTTATGTTTGTTTCATAGGTGAATAATTTCAGTATGGTTTTTTCCCTGCCTTCTTTATAATGGCATTGCTTTATTTGAGTTTGAAACAGAAAAAAGCAACTAAAAGAAGCAGTTTTGCAAATGATGCTCAATTATGGTTCTGAACCTCTGTTTGCTCGGCTAGGCTTCACTGATCTTTCATTAAATTTACACTGTTCCTTTAACAGTGTGGATGGGCTTGCTTTCTTGCTTTTTAAATAAATCTTATTTTGTTTTGCAGCATTTAACATCAGAATCTATTAAAAATGTTAGTAAATGAACCAAATTTTAGCTGGATGTCATCCAGATACTGTTTGTAGATCCTTGGTTGTAATCCCTTGGTTGGTTCCTGTGGACTTCCAGCTGTAGAATGAATAGGATTAATGTATTCCCCAACTTGTTTCTCCAGAAAGATTGTGTGGTTTTTCCTCCTTCCTTCTTTTTCTTTAAAAAAAAATCCTCCGAAATGAAAACAAAAGGCTGCTGTAGGAGCACAGCATCACTTTAAAAAGAATCACTTTCATTTGTTAACACTTGTTATGTATGTCCTTAGAACATTTTTGTTGTGTCAAGGAGGGAGTATCTGATATTAAAAATGCAGACTCTGCTTTAATTAGCTGCATGCTCATACTTTAATACAGCATAATGTATTTACAATTTGATAAGACAGGAGATAGAGCTGATTAGCAGTTTAGGGAATTAATCCTTCACTGAATACCTTGTACTTGCGCTGATCGTGAGAGCTATTCTGAAGCTCCTTATATTTAAAATTGTAATCTATAATATCTCCTAAACCAGCAATTTTTCAAAGTTAATTATAAGTCAGTCAGCAGTTGTGGGTAATTATATGCAGACTTACTTTTTATCTTATATTTGTTGGTGAATGATATATCAAATAACTTAGTGCACACACTGTAGTCTGCATAACCCACCTAATGTACTTATTAATCTGAAAAAGGTAGAGTGAACTGTGATCAAAGTACCACGAGCATGGAGAATACACACCGCTATTTCTTCAGAAACTGTTATCAAGATCGCAAGCACAAACAACGTGACCAACCTTCTCTGCCGGCCTGTCACCAAGATCACTAATGTCAACGAGAGCCTTCCTTTTGCCATTAATAGGCTCCGTAAGAAGCTCTATGGGCCAAACCCCCTTATTCTTCAGCCACGTAAACCAGCTGCAGAACTGGAGAGGTTTTGCTGAGCAAGGATGGGGCGGGCAATGGGCAAATGTGGGGCCTCACGGCAGCGGACTCCATTTCTTTTTGTCCCAGCGGGACTCCTTTACACAAATACTATTTACACTGTCCGTTGCACAGGATAATAGGATTTGGCCCTCTGCATTAAAGTAATACCCATTAACTACGATCTTTTCATTCATCAATCCATTCTAATGGGAATAATCTGTACCTATCTGGGGAACGGGAGAGGTTAACGCCGGCTTCTTGGAGTCAGCTGCCAGAACACAATTATTGTACAATATGTCTCAGGTAGCCTGGCAGGAGGTAGTATTACAGGGTAATGAGGGTGAGCTTAACTTCTGAAATACCCGGTCATTTCCAAGATTTATGAAAGTCTTAAGTCGGTTTTTGCCCCATTTTGAAGCACTCCATTAATAAAAAATATCTATAGCAAAGTGCACAGACTGCTTTTACACAATGTTCAGTGTCTCAAAACAGTAGCTTTTAGGCAATGTAGTGTGGTGGTTGTTTTTTTTTTTTTTTTTCCTTTTTAACCTGAATTAGAGGCCTCTGGAACTGCATTTTGTCCTTTGGGGGACAAAATAGGTAACAACAAAGTAGTTGTAACTGTCCTGTGACACAGAAATGCAGCAGAACTTGAGGGAAAACAATAACATGAACTCATGGATAAATCCAGGAGAAAAAACTAGCTAATGTTAATAATATGTCAAGTGTGGCCTTTAGAGAAAACTGGTAATCCAACAGGTATCCTAAACTTAACATATTCTGCTTCAACCTGATACTCTGCATGTTCTTTGCTATGAACATACCAGTAGCCTCAGCTATTTCTGGGAAAAGTAATGTAAAAAGTTCATGTTGGACGGTTGGACTGAGTAGGAATATGGAGAAGTTGGACTGAGTAGGACTAAAGGGGAAATGGCCTTGATATAACTGATATCCCCAAAGAGCCATACATATTTCAACAAATGGGATGGGAAGTCAAATCACCTAAAATGCCTGGCCAAAGATACAACCACTTAAGATATTTGAATTTGTATCCAAAACTGAGCTTCTAATGAGCAGACATGGAGGTAGTAGGCTGTAAAAGTCACCCAAAATATAGACAGGCACAAGGAATCCTGGATCCCCAGATCTTCCAGCTGGGACAAACTGAGGGACTTCTAGATGAGAGACCCTGAAACATCTAAAAAGGCTTCAGCTGCTACTTAGAGCCAAATGTTGTGTTTTATACTTACTTTGGCTGTAATCACGTGTTTTCATTTTTTTAATTAAAGCACAATCTTGAGATCTTGTTGAATAAACCTTCGATGACGTTATAATTAAGGCTGCCTTAAGGTGACAGGCAAGGTGAATGAGAATGAAATGGCAAACATAAGGCACAGTGTCTCCGGAGAGGCAGCAAGCTGGAGCAGAGCAAGATGTGCAGGCAACTGTGAAACCGAGCTCAGGACAGGCTTTGCACAGGCCTGGAAAGGGCCAGCCTGGGGACTGCTGCTGCCACGCGCCGGCTTTGGGGAGACGTTACCTGTATAATGAGCAGAGCTACTCCGCGGCTTTGGGCAAACCCAAAGCCTGAAACGTTGTGGCACGGCCACAGTTTTATCGAGTGAATAATGATGTTACAGTGTGACACGGTAAGTTCTTGTGCCTTTGTTTTCAGTGTTATTACATGGCTGAGCAGTCAGAGAAACTGCTGCATGTCCTGAGAGCGGCTTCTCGGCAAGTCTAATAGGCTAAAGGGGAATTGCATTGATTCCAAGCCCAGAACGGAATTTTTGTTTCTTTTTTATTTAACAAACCACCCCAAACTGCTATTGGGCAAACAATGCACTCAGTCCTTACTATTTCACAAGGGAAACCTCTGACTTTCTCCCTGGAAGCCCAATTCTGTGAGGTGCTGAGCATCCTCAGCCCTCCCTCCCCCTGAGATTCAGTGGGAATCAGGTTTCGCTCAGTGTGCTCGGGTGCACTACAGGACTAATTTTAATAATTAATCTATTCCTTTTTTTTTTTTTTAAGTGGTTAATCAAAGACAAGGGTTGATATAGGAACAGCCTCCGCTCACAGCATCTTCAGGGAATCATTTATCCTTAAAGATATTTGTAAAAGTATTTTTAGCTTGCTTAAATTCTAGAAACGTTGTGGTATATTTATGAGCAAATGGTAGGAAATTTAAAATATGTTTACGTGAAATAGACATTAAATAAGGGCAATTATTAGGATCCCATGAAATCAGGATTTTGTAGATACGGGCAACTACATTTATGTATCTGTATAACCCAGGATAATCTCCGAGGAACCACAAATCTGGATGAGCTAGGTTTTATTGTACATCTGTGACTGAGTTTAAAGGAAGGATGCTAAGTGTTTGGTACATCTCTTTTGGGGAGATCATCTGTGTGAAAGGTCACGAGGATTTAGGACTTTGGAGTGACTTCTGGCCCCGTTAAACCAACGGCAGAACTCCTGTTAAATGCCACACTCCCATTTCCTCCAGTGCTGTCAAGGCTTTACCTCTACAAATCATAGAGAGCGATAGTCTCAAGGGATTCACGGGCAACGGTGGACACTGCTCTGGGTTTCACTCTGCAGATTAGCACTTGCATGTATCGTGGATGCACGCTGTGGTATAGAGCAGGATAGTGAAATTTTCCTGCAGCTGTGTTTTGGGGATGTCCATGATACAGTTCCCACGTTCACAGCTGTGATGTTGGTGGGTGAAATAAAGCAGGCATGCAAGGAAGAGTTCAGAGCTGTCTTGAGTGGTAAAAGTCCTAGGATCAGATCTGACCCACAGCCACAGCATCAGTCTGGATAATTTCCTCTTGTAAAGAAATTCACGGGAGGGAAAAAACAATTGCAAATTCGAAGAAATTTCCTGGTGCTTTCCTAATCATCTTGTCAACAATAAAGAGGTTTTGCCAAAGGAATTAGCCTGAGGAGCTCTGTTCAATCAATCACATGTATTTTAGGATAGGACGGGAAAGACTGTGTGTAGTGCTAACCTACCTCCACCTAGAGCGAGGACAGCTCTGTAAATGTGTTTGCAGATGCATCCCTTCCTCTGTCTCAATGCTACCACGGCTAACTGAACAGAGTACTTCTGCATAGGCTTCTGTAATGAAGGAAAACTGCCCAACAGTGGGCATGGGTAGCGCAAGATACTGCTGCTTTGGCTTCTGCTCCCAGCAGTTCTGGGACCACCGCAGCAGAACTTCACTCATCCACAATTCGTAGAAGCAAATAACAGAGCTGTGTACATATCAAGATATAGTAATATTTACTTGGTTCTTTTGCCTAAGATGAGGATCCAGAAGAGCACTGAGAAACAATCTCATCTATTGTCTAAGCAAATTACAAACTTCCCTGTTGATTGCTAACTGTATTTTGCAAACTAAATAATAATAATAATAATAATATAAAAATGAGCACATAGGTCCTAAAATGCTAAATGTTCCAAGCTGTTGGAGTTCTGCTAATAGCATATTGCTTAGCAACTACTATATTTAAAATAGGTCCTTAATTCCACTGTTAAATGTACGTATTTTACATACTGGAAGAGTAACATAATGTTCTATCCTCAAGTAAATATGATGTTAGTGCTTCACACTGCATGAAATGCTCTCTGTGTAGGTACAGAATGATAGTTATTTTTAGTTGAGCACTGAATGGTATGAAATACACAAAATTTAATAAAGCATGCAAAACATCTGCCTGCAAATGAAAATATTTGCACTCATGTTGAAGAGTTGTAGTTTCTTTCATAATTAATTACAATTAAATTGTAAGATACTGAGTGAAGTGATATATCATCATTTTGCCCCATCAAGGTAGCTGACAGCTGTCAAATTTGGCAACTAAGAATTTTTTTTTTCCTTCCTCCCCCCCTGCCTTTTTTTAACCAAGACAAAAGAGCACTTGAAAGCTCAGAGGGAAATGGTCCATCTTTCATGGCGGTAGCTCAGTTAGCACCTGGACATCTGGTAAAGTGAAACAGATCAGGACGAGAGGCATTCAAGAAAATTTTGTCCAACTTTTTTTGTTGAAAAACGTCAATTCATTAGCACTAAAAGACATTTACTGTTTTAGGCTATACTTTCACCAGGAAAGGCTTCCTGACTAGGACAGCTTTTCTGATTAAAACCAGAAAGGACACTCCTGAACAATGAAAATCCCTGTGGCCAAGGCATTTATCCAGGATGTTGGAGACACAGGCACAATTTTCTGTTGTACTTAATATTCAGACTAGGCTATGACCCTTAGTTTCTCCAGCCTCTGTACCAGCTATTCACTGCTATTGCTCTGTCAGCCCCGCGGGATCTATTCCATGCCATACAAATAATTAAATATTCACTGGAGCAGGGAGACCTGGACCTCCCTCATGCCCCAGTTCCTCATCCAGGACTATCTAAAGATAGTTCTTTTTTTAACAGCGGAGTAATTGTTTAATATGAGACTGAGTTTTTGAGGCTATTTCCAATACACATGTATTTATAGAATGAAAAAGGAATTGGTAATTTCATATATGATATCCTTGCGTAAAAGATAAACTCCAGCCTTTCAAAAGTTATTAAAACACTTTAAATACCAGCCTTTTAAGGCTCTCTAGTGTTACAAAGAAGAGAAGGTATAAGAAAGAGACAGCTAATTCTAAAGAGTCAGACATACTAGTTCTGATTCAGTCTGAGCACTTTACATTCAAACTTCAAAAACGAAACTCCCAAATCATTCCTTTTTCCTTTCTTAGTCTTTGTCTCAATAATTGATGAAACCATCTATATGCTGATGTCAGATCTCACAAAAAAGAATGAGGAAATTTCTCCTGCTGCTCTCTTAGGCATATACTTGAATTTTTTACATATATCATATTGAATTTGGCTCTTTCAAAAAATGTCTGAAGTTCAGAGCAGCTGTATCTGTATCAGTCTTTACAATGACCCTCATTATGAGTGTTTGAATTAATGAGCTTGTGATGGTCTGAATTCTGCCACAGAGAGCAATACATTTCTGTCTCTCTGGCTGTATGGCTAATGGCTGGGTGAAGTGACAACATTCAGTGGGTCATCGTTATTTCAGTCAGGGGAGAACGGAATTAAGCTATTAACAATACAACAGTTTAAGCTTCAGAATGAAAATGTATGCCATATTAATTGCATAAAATTGGACACAAGCTGGCAGTCAAACAGCCTGGGTTTGTCTCCTGTCTGATTTATCTCATTATCATGTCCCCAGTGAATATACCTTCTCGAATGCTTTAGGTATACAACAGGAGTCTTATCTGGGAGTAGAAAATGTAACAAAAACATTAACAAAACCCCTTTAGGCTATATTTTGGGGAAATATTTTCAGTAATGCAGGATTAGAATTTGATGATTCTAAGATTTTAATAATTTCACTTATTTTAGAAGTTACATAGCTAAATGAGTTTATTTCAAACCCTGTCTCAGGAAATATATAATTTTCACATAGGGTTGCTTTTTATATATGATACTTCAAAGTTGTTCTTTTACATACCTCAAGCTGTAGATTTAGACTCAATTAAATGTTTCCTTTATATTTTTAGAACATTTACAGCAAGCTGTAAATACATAAATAAATAAATAGATGGGGTTTCGATATTTTTCATCAGAATAAACAGCTTCTCAGACTTCTGGATGCAATATTGTTTCTTATTGGTTTGAAAAGCTAAACACATACTCACCTAAATACTTTTATTTAACCTCAGTTCTGCAGCCAAGGGCAGGAGGGATGAACCAATAGAGCTGTATCTGACCTCAGCCATAAACATTAGCCCAGCTAGAACCAGTGGTAGGTCTGGGGTCTATCTTGCTCGCAGTATAATTAATTACTGGATTTACTCTTCTTTTCCAAGAAGCTTTTGAGAAGGTGTATTTACTTGGGAGTTGATAATGACAGAAATCAGGCTGTTTAATGAACTGAGGCCAGGTGCATCAAAGACTTCAGACTACGTGTTACACCTCTCCTATGGTTTCTTTGCATAAATGCAAGCCTGTGTTAGGCTGCATCTAGAGCCTTATGCAAGGAGCCCTGCAGAATTATTTTTACGTGGCAAAGAGGAGTGAAATAGTTATATATTATCGTTTAGCACAACTAGCTTCAGTGAACGGATGAGCTACCAGGAGGGAGGCAGCATCAGGAGCACGACTGAGATGTTGAGTCTCACAACAGGCTATATTTGCCATTTTAGAGATGAATGAATAGAGTGAATAGAGTGAATAGTTGGCAGAAAGCTGTCTATGCCTTCCACAGTCTGCCAAATCCTCTAAAGGATTTGGACCTTTGCTTTTTAGAAATATTCGTGATTCTGCTGTGGATGCGGCCACAAAATCCCATGCTGTGGCTTACGATCTTACTCAAAGCCACAAAAAGTTCTTTCAATGACCAAGTGAGATTTCCAAACAGAGTATTCACATGCAATTACCACTGTGAATTTAAATTTGCTTCTTTAAATGCCTGCAAGTGATGAATAGTAGGACAGTAGAATAGTGGAAGAAAATGTGATTTGAGTGAGAAAATATGTAGTGTGGATGTATTCATTATGTAATTACTAAGAAAGTCCAAAAGACGTCATCAGTCTATGTTAACTATCTAAAGCAAACCTACGGTGTCCTTTCAATGAACAATTTAGGGTAAGCATATGTGTTTACAGTAATTGTGCTTATAGCAAGGCAATGTATAGAATCATCAAGAGCTTATTAAGCAATTAACAAAAAAATAAAAATGACTGATTTGGACAGTTGTGTGGCTTTCCTGAGACTTAATATACATGGATCCATTAAAATAGCGGGCACAGTTTATCCCGCTAGAAAAGAAGGATGCCTGGGACATCGACCTGCACCAAGCTGTGGGACGTTCCAGGAAATCTGCACAGGCAGCTAGCACCTGCGGGTGCTCTTCCCCTTCTCCTTGGCATCCACCTGTACTCCCTCATCTGCTGACTCTGCTCGCTTCACTCTTGATGACAGAGGACACGCTTGACTTTTCAAGTCTAACGGTCCTTTCAGTGAATCTGAGGGAGAACTTCTTCACATGCTTTTTCTTATAACACTACTAGCTAAGTTGATTTTTTTTAAAAAGACCTTTTATAGGGAACATCTTTCAAGGATCTTTGAGCCTTATGTAATGAGTTTGTTCCTACGTAACAACATAAGAGCAAGTAATTTCCATGTTGTAGACTAATGGCCACAGCCTCTTTTTCCAGGTATTATTTCCAGGGACTTTAGAACAGGGGCTTTAATGATAGAGGGAAGGATGGAAAAACCTTAATTTCATGTGAAAGCCCTGGTCTTGCTGAGAAACTGCATCCATTGGGTAGGGCAGTATGGAAGCTGTGGCTTGGAGATTAAAGCTGGTTCTGTCCACTGAACAGGGCAAGTACTTTCCGACTCAGTGATTATTTAGCACAGCAGGTATTGTTGTTGCTGAACAACATTGCGTTTTGAACTAATCTGTTTCAACCAAAGTTGAAGACTCAGTCTTTAATGCCACTATGTAATTAATTATCTCCACTTTATCCACAATGGCATAAGAAACGCAACAGAGACACCTTTAACTGAAGCCACAGAGGGGCTAATGAAAAGGGGACTGTTACTCTTTCATAAAGAAGAATAAAGCCATTGCTTGTCCCTGTAGGAAATTTATTTCCACTAAAAAGGCAGACTGAGGAACAAGAGTAGATATAAAAAAATGTTTAAAACAGCTATTTTCTGAAAAATGCACAGTAAACGGTAGAGAGTATACTTTTCTCATCTATCTTAGAAACATAACCAGGCATTTATCACAAATAACCCTTTGGAAAAAAACCCACAGAATTTTCCAAAGCATAAATATTCACTAAAAAATGTGAGATGGTGAATGTTTGTTGTGATGGAGATCAGAGGTCAGAGGTCAAACAACTTTTTCAATAGTAATCCTTAGAATATCAAGAAATATCAAGAGTAACGAACATGAGCTGCTTCACTGAAGAACAGGAATAATAATGTGAAGAAGCCTGAATAGGCAGTGTACCTGATTACACCAGTGTGATGTGATTGACCTCAGAGGGGCTGCTTTTCTTTTTTTTTTTTGTCTTTTTTTCTTTTTTTTAAGTGGGAGCAATGGACTGTCAGACTGCTCAATATTGAAGTCTGGGAAGATGTAAAACTTTAAACTCTTTGAATATTTACTTTTCTACAAGAAAGATGTTCAGTTTGAATGGCCTAGATTAGAGTATTAAGTACATGAAATTTGTGAATATATAAGAAAACAGCAGAGTAATGGATTTGGCAGGAAATTTTTCTGCATTGATTGCAGCAGTATTACTAATCCTGAATCAACCTAAATGTACAGAACTGAATAAGTATTAGAGCTGTCCAATAAGATTTGATGAATGCACTATTCCATTAATTTTACCTTTTTTGTTGAATAAATTATTTGACAAATAATGATAAAATTCATCAAATAAATTATCTGATGAATATATTTTTTAAGTAATCGACTAGCTCTAATGAATATGCAGGCAGTTCCTTAATGAAAAGCATTACTCTACTGTTAGCCTGCTTTCATCACTCGTATGTCACTTTTTTGTATTTTGCAACTGCAATCTGTATATTTTATTCATTTAGCCATTCATTTATACATGGGAGGTTCAAAACAGTATGGTTAATCAATCACTGCAATTCTTAGAATATTTTTGCTTTACAGTTGATTATTCATTAAATTTATGACATACAGGAATGCTTTATAAAAAGAACTTGGCTTTTCTGAGGACACCTCTCCCAAGAACTATTCTTGGCTTGTATGTTCCAAGTCAAGTTTACAAGAATGCTCTGAAAATTGCAGGGTCCATTTATAAGCCATTTTTGTAGTTGCAAACACTACAATTACCAATTGTCTCAAGAAACCGGAGCTTGAAGCCAAGCCAGACACCTTCAAGGTCCCTGAAAACACACATTAGAGGAGTAAAACAAGCAAGAGCATACTGGAGCCACCTCCTCACTGCACAGTGCTAGGATGTTTGGATAAAAGCCACAAAGAGGATTATTTGGATGATGTTCAATTTTGGAAATGTTCCAACCTCAAAGAGCAAGTCTGTATTTTGTTATTACAGAGGTGATCTCAACAAATAATACTGATAGATTTATACTGTTAAACAGCAAATTGCACCTGTTAATGTTACAACATGTCACACTTCTGGGTCCTGGTGCCTCACAGAGGTACGCCAATTTATTGTGGCAGTGACAGTGGGTACAAGAGTCAAGCCTGCATGACTCTGTCAACACTGCAAATGTGCAAATCATGTTATCATAGGTGACTTTGAACTTGCTGCATGAAGCTCAACTGAACAGATTTAATGGGAGAAGGTTGTGGGAGAGAGGTATATTAGAAGGGTTACCTATAGCTGCACTTGGAGTAGCAGTGATTCTCTGCCAAATTTTCATTTTAATGGCTTGTAGACTTTCATAAGTACAGTGTTAATAGTCTTTGCCCAACCCTTCCAAACGATGTCATTTCTGCTGCCAGCTGGACAACTAATATAGAGCTGTCCCTCACAATAGGTACAAGTGGAGGTACTTATCACAGAGTTTAAAAGATGAAGTTTCCACAAATGTCAGTGATACAGAATAAAGCACTTACATAGGTCTGCTCCCCCTCAAAACAGAGCGAGCTGTCATGCCAGAGGTGGGGAAAGCCATGTAGAAGTCCTCCACAATGGGAAGGATCTTGTTCTTGGCTGACATTATATGCTCATCAAAACTGCAGCTGCATTACCCTGCAGACAAACGGTTATTTCCATTCTACACACTTCCTATTACAGGAAGATTATTATTAAAAGAGTGTATTACAAAAGAAAAGAAAATGTTCTAGGGATTTTTTTTTTTTTATTTTCATACCTTTTATCTCTGGAGCTTATATTTGTATTTGCCTCAGTCAGACATGGGTTGTGGTGTGTGTGAATGTTTGTCCCTTAAAGCTTGTGATAAATTGACTTTTCTATTAAAAAGTTTAAATACTTGTTATAAATAATTTCTCCATACTTGTTATGCTTTGATCTAATCTACTGCATAGTTTTAGCTAAAATGGTTGTGGTTCTAAAGATTACAAGTATTAGGAGGAAGAAAGAAGTTGTAGAAATTATCTTCAGCTTGCAGCTTGCTTTACAAAGGTTTAAAATGCCCTTTCTTTCCTAGCTCCATCTAAAGAGCTTCTGACCCACTCCTTTTCATGTACAGTCACCAATCTAATAATAGTAATAATAATACTAAAAAAATTTTAGGTGGGATCAATAAGGCCATTGCTTTACACTTAAGAATTTTAGTAGAACCTTAATAGTAATAAGCAAACACCTTCAGAAGTAGTGTTACTGCTTAGGCATTCAGACAACTTAGTTTGTACTCCTGATAAACACTTGAGTTCCCTGTGCTTCACTATTACTGCAGATTTAAAGCCCGAGGATGCATTTGAAATCATGTGCAGAAAATCCGTTGGTACAGAACTGGTTCTGTTCTTCATCATTTAAATGCTGTCTCAAAGGCATATCACAGTATAATCCAAACCACAAATCTCCTGGGCCCTCATTCACAGAAACTGAAAGCACCATTTGGGTACCTGGGCATTTGTGCTGACAATGTTTAATGTTTTTGTGGAAGAATCAGATTTGTGGTGAGCAGCTCACCAGAGGGTTGGTATCCAAACTCTCCAGGCTATCTTGGAAAACCTGCAAACTCAATGCTATTAGTAGACGAAGCTCAGGATTAAAAGTAAACTTGAAGGTGCCAGATTTTCCAGCTTTCTAAATGAGGGTTGCAGTGCACTAGCTGGTTACCCCAGAACAAAAATAACATTTCCTTTTCAGAGTCCTTAATCAGTAATTTTTTTTTTTTTTAGTTAGCTGTGGGCAGAATGGGAATCTTGGAAAGAGATTGTCTTCTGTAATTAAAAGGACTTCTTGAGTGCCACTACTTTGGAAAGAGTTTAATCTTCGTTATGGTGGTGCCCATGCAGTATGCTGAACAGGAAGACTGGACAGTTGGAACAGAATTACCACCAACAACGTGCCTTCCACAGAGCAGACATCTAACACCAATTTAATCTTCTAAAGTCAGTACCTATTTTCATAAATTTTTCCATATTTTCCTTAGACAATAACCTGGACAGGGCACGAGCAAAGTAGCTAGCTCCCTGCGCTCTTTGAAAACATCCCTCTTGCAGTTTAGACTTCAATTTGCCATCACCCCATCAAAACAAGCTGTCCAAACACTCAAAAAAATCACACAGCAGATGAAGCAGCTTGCTGAAAGTGAGTTGCTTTTCCTCCCTGGTCTAGTAGTGCATGATTATGAAGAGTATATAAAGGTATGCAAATACTGTGAAAACAAGTTATCACAAAACACTTCCATAACACAAACAAAACCAGCAAAACAACCGCAGGGCTGTTTGCTGTCCAGCTACAGCTCCTCGTGTGGCTTCACTTAGGCAAAGGAGTGGGAGAAAAAAAAGAAACTGTCTGGCTGTTATCCTCATCCGTAGGAGGACTGCATTGGTGCATAGGGCCCGTATCAGCTTCTACCACTTCCCCTTTTTCTTTTAATTTGCAGGGATTGCTGGAAGATCTGGAGTGCTCAAAGAATGGCTGTGGGCCTCAGAGCCCAGCTTGCAGGATTTGCCTCTGTGGCCAGCTAGACTGATATCAAAGCCACTGCAGACCTGCTCTGCCTCTGTACTGTGTACCTAAGATCCCGCATCAGGCACAGCTCAGCTGGAGCTGAAAACAAGGTTACAGATGCATAAATTTTTGGCATTTTGTATATTTTGATAATGCAGTTTTCCTGTACTAACAGTGCAGTGATACATCACTGCCCATAAATCTTCACCTGAAGGCAGATGAGGAACAGGAATGAGAGCAACAACAACAAAATCCCAACCCTGCTGCCTTCGTGGAAGAAAGAGATAAGGTCCAAAGAGGAAATAGGAAATTGTCAACTTAAACCTAAGAATTGTAAGAATTTCCTAGTGAAGGATGGTCTCTCCCCATGACTTTGTTTTACCATGGTAACCTGTCGGCCATCAGGGCCATCTGACCCCAGAAACACTGAGCCAAGAGAGGTTATGGTGCCTTGCCTCTCTTGAAGTCTGCTGTGCTCACCAGGAGGGTGAGACTGGGGAGGCATGACCCTGCAGTTGCATCTGGCATGTTGCTTCCCGGCCTATCCCCAATCTACAGTAGGAATCTGGGGTGGAATTTGACCAGAATTATACCTACTTTATTCAGCTTTGAGATGGCTAATGTATTGAAATAAAACTGTTCTACTATCATCTTGTGTGTGTTAAGCACTGCCACTTCTTCCTTTTTACAAATCCTCACATTTATCACCAAATAGCTTAAAAAGCAACGAAGGGTTATAACTGACTTGACCATAGACGTCGCGAGGCCTCACCATTGTATCTTCTCCTCCTGTTAGCTCCAGCTATTGCCAGATCACTGTCAACCCAGTCATACACAATAATGCCCCATTACAGTTGGAATGGTTTGTTAAACTTTATAGCACTTAGAAATGCTCCTGAGGCACCAAAAATGTCTCGATTCAGAATTGAGCATGTAATACCTGCCAAATTTGCAGGTTTGAAACCACTTCCAATAAGAATTAAAAAGGCCCTCTTCACAGCTGAAATAGGGCTATCAATACTTAACTCGTCTGCCCATGTGAAATAGCGGGTTCTTTTCTCTGACGTCGCAATTTAGTTTAAAATAGCTTTGATGATGACAGGGTACACGCGAGTGATAAAACCATAAAGACGACAATCTAATCTTACAAAGATGACCGATCACTGGTAAGAGATTAAGTCACACAACATTTGAAAAACCAGATTATCTCTCTGCTAGGATAGTGTCTGTGTACACCTCCTGCCGAGCCATGCTGAGATGCCAACGACATACAAAGATGCTACTTCTTAAAAACCAGAAATGCTTCACAGAATTTCTCAAACCATTGGGGTTAAAAGAAAGAAAGCAAGTAAGAAAAAAAGCTCTGATCTTATATCGAGCTTTTTTTGTCAAACATTCATTTTTCAGGCTAGTAATGTATTTAAATGTACAGCATATAAATAATTTAGAGACACTATAAAAAGGTCTAAATTAGCCAATTCTGCCCTATAATTAGCACTCACAGCTATGCTGGCAATGGGTGGGTGATTATTAAACACCTTTTATTATCGGTTTTATGTACTACAATAAAAAATGAAAATTATACTTACAAGAATTATTAGACATGCTGGTCCTATAAAGCTCCATATAAAGTTATTCTTTGTGCTGAGCCAACATCTGAAAAGTAAACAGCAGAAAATGCCTTGAAATGTGCTATTGTGACTACTGCATCCTTAAGTATGTTGATTTGGACACAGAAACAGCAACTTACACTTCTGTGGTACCATAGTACTTGTATCCCAGTGCGGCGGAGATTCCAACGACCACGGCTGGACTGACGTAGCCGAAGACATAGAAATTCTTGTGCAAGAAACCCTTGTTGTAGATGACTCCCACAACTATAAGGTAGAGGTGAATACCTTCAATGCACATCCATGCAAAAGCAGCTAGAAGGAAATAATGGAGTAATCCAGCAGTAATTGAACAGAAGAGCTAGAAATTCAATCAGAGAAAGCAAGAGTCATAATTCTATTAATATGTCTCTGTTAATATAACAGCATATGCACAGCAACCTAGTGACTCTAAAGTGGTGGTCCAGCAGTCCAGATGTAATGCTGATTGACAAGAACTTGACCTATACCCATGAGCACACCTGTTCATTAGTGTTTTCCTTAGCAACTGGTAAAATAAAGAGACTACATTCAACTTTTAAAATTGGTGCACATCTTCCCAGAAAAACTGCTTAAACAAATTGACAAGGTTGATCCCACAGTTACAGCTGAGTAGTCTATATGCTTTCCTGATCTAGACAAATTTTTATGATTTTGATAACAGTGTAATTAGGCATCACAAGGAATTATTTCCAAAATAACTTTTGTTATTATGAAGTGTTTTTAAAATTATATTTCTCAGTCAATCAATACTGGAGCGCTACCTCAGGGATAGCAGCTCGTATTTTTTCAAGTAATTTTAAATTGTATTCACCTACTTATAGTAGGGGTATTTTGATAATTTAGGCATAATTTAATTTCCTAAAACTAATCTGAGATGTAAAAGTCAACAGCCCAACTTGTATGAAAAGTAACAGGGACAGGCTACCTCACATGTAGAAGGGAAAGGGGTCCTCCAGCCAACAGCGCAATATCTTAAATGCCAGCTTGGGACGGCAGCTCTGGCCTGGATTTTAGGGAAAATTGTCACACAGCCACCCATGTGGCTTTGTACAGCATCCAAATGGATGTAAAAAGTGAAAATGCTAAACACATTGAGACCACAGTCTCGGTTAAGGTGACAGTTTAAATGAAACCCATGGAGCAAAGTCAATATACACCAGCTCAGACGAAGGCCCTACTTCTTTAAATGACCATTTTATATTTCCTGTTACTAGACTGGGAAGTCAGTGTCACTAGAATATTCATACTGATACTAGGAAATACTAGAAGTAGACGGCAGATTGTATCTTATACCGTATATTTACTTTACAACACAAAATCAAGATAGAAGTGAAAACTACCCACCTTATTATTGTTCATATTAATTCCAATCAGAAAAATAAGTTCCGCCAGGAAAAGACTGCAGCAGAGGTTTTTGTGAATTGTCGTTCTAGTGCTTTGAATTTCACTGAAGAACCAGAATGTAAAAATGCACATGGAGAGGCAAATCAACGAAATAATTATTCCTAGCTGAGTGATTCTTGTAAGAATGTTATAATTTGTAACACCCTGGGGGAAAATTATAATATAATATTTAAAAGAATAGCTTTGTACCTTCTCAAGAAAGACCTCATTCTATAATACAGTTCTTTTCTTCTTTTCTACAAAATATTAATCAAAACTGTTTGTAGAGTTTCACTGCAAATGTACACTTTTGATAATCTAAAAAGTATTGTTTTTTTGTGAGACAGATATAATTCTAGGG
>NW_008824053.1:9440915-9442660 GCF_000699105.1 Pygoscelis adeliae | reverse complement strand
TGATATTTCTTAACAAAACTTTTTATTACCATCAGTATATCCTAATATGATTTTAAAAATCAGATCATTTTAGTGAACGACAAATACACTGGCAGTAGGATGTATATTAATATGACATGAACATTTTCTAATATAAAAGGACTTATCACAGCAGTGACTTAGATAAGCAAAATTGAATAACCGTCTTACTGAATTTGCAACATCATCAAAACAAGACTCTGAAATAACAATCACTTCAAACAAATGCTATTCCAAGGTATGTAACATGAACATTCTCCAAAGAAACACAGGCTATTTTAATATTGGATGTGAATATTTTCTGTATAGGAATACAGTTACCTTTGCTGCTCGGTATTTGCACAAAGAATCTCTGAAATACATCACTGTGCATCAGCATAAGGATAGTATTCAGCTGACCATAAAATGTATCCAAGTATTATTTTTTCTAAGTAAAGGACCAGAGATTATTCTCCTCCCAGCTTTCCTTTTCAAAATAACTATATAAGTACCTGCAAAGGTTTTAAATTTCAACTGAAGACTTAGGATGCTATTTAGCAACCAGGAAACAGCCTCTATCAGCATGAAATTCACAGTGTGAGAGAACTGTCTCAATACAGTATATTCATGCTAATATTCTGCATGCTGTCAGTTCTGATACCTTATAAAGCTGCCTCCTGAGGCAGGACCTGAGCTCCTGCAGATCCCCATGTAGACCCTGGAAGTCTATGGGGCCTCTTAATATAAGGAAGAGATAAATTGAGTGGGCATTCTCATGGTTTTGTGCTGGTCATGAGTGTCCATGTTTAATAGTCATAAACTTCAAATTGATTATGCTGTTGCAAACTCTCAGGAGAGAACTTAAAGCAGATTTTTAGATGCCAAGGTTAGACAAATGGGTGGCAAAGTTTTGTGAGAGAGAAATTCAGGGCCATATGGTTACTGACCACCAATGAATGCCAGTTAAATCCCACAGCAGTCTTAAAGTGGGATTTAAAATTAAAAGCAATGCACCAAAAATAAGCACAACAGACTGTGTATTTGGAGCAAGATACTTTGCTGCATCACTGCTCTGTAATACTGCAGAAAGGACATAAGGAAATTCAAACACATATGGGAGGAATTTTGTTTGCTTTGCGCACAATAAATTGTGTGTTTGCTGAACAAAAAGAAGAGACAATCTAAAGGGGGAAAAGTACATAAGTCACGGTGAAATAAAAACATAAGGAATGAAGACAGGAGAAAGTATCAGGTAAAACACTAAATTAAAATAGCACTTACGACAGAGCCACCTGAGGACATCAAAACAGCAAAATGAGTCAGATGATTACATTTGCATGAGATATGAGTGGAGTTGGAATGTGTCAGCTCACAGCCTTCTGTAGCCCAGTTGCCATTCATTGTGTCTGCCGAGTAGTTCCAAAATGCACATTTAATATCTTTATCCGCAGTCTGGAACAGAAACAAGATGTTTTACTGATGGCAAAAGGCAGGATACTTCCCATCAAGAGACCTTTCTTACGTTAGCCAGAGCAATTCATTAAAAATTGCTTGTTACCATTGGAAGGTTGGGAAACAAAAAGCACATTCTGCAAGGCCTATTCCAGGCAATTAAAACATGGCTGGGGATGGAAGCATTTTATCCACGCAACTAACGCCCCACCAAACATGTAGGCTAATCAGATTACTGAACCCTTCTGGCACTTGCAAAGGTGTTGGAATTTTTACCTACTGAAAACATTGTTATA